>NC_135502.1:103520237-103680237 GCF_052857255.1 Amblyomma americanum | reverse complement strand
AGAGTTTTATATTTTTTTAGTTTTTTTTTGGCTCTTTAACCGAGATGTTTAGTGATTTGCGCACAATTTAGATCCAATATATATATTTGTTAACCACATTATGTTGGTGCTGTATAGCAACTAATTATATTTAAATAAGGGGCAGTGGAATCAGGAGTGAAGTTTCGGGACGAAATATTTCAAATCTTGATTGCAATATGAGCGGTAGTTAATCTTAACGCAGTAACCCACTTGTTCATAGCTTTACGAAATTAAAGTAGGGGTACCTTAAAAGAAAAAAGGCTGCGGTAGCCATTACCCATTCAGTGACGTTCCGATAGGGCTCCCAATATTTCCCGCGGCCTGGTGCATGTCTTTGGTGTTGGGTTGATAGACGACCATACTACATGGAGTTGAATTTATGGCCACGTGAGAGGAAGGCCTTTCCTTTTGATTTGCGGAGAAGGGTAAGAATCGGAAACTTTTTAGGTTCCTGCAGCATCAGGCACTACTTATTTCTGACGGCAGGGATTTCAAGCAAGAAAGTTATTACAACACCAGCCATTGCGTTACCCACGACAGCAGTAGCCTTGGTGAATTCAAACCGGATTTAGCGGTGTATAATGCAGTTTTGCTCACGCACAAAAACAAGTAAAGGGGCTGAATTTCTTCCGAAGGAGAAATTTTAGTGAGACTTCCACGCCGGCAGCGCAACAATGAGGGCAGAAACAAGCCTCATGTTTCTTTTCAATATATGCTCAAATTCTGCTTACCAATAGTGCAGATGCTCAAAAATTGGCATGCGCAAATTTCCAGCTGCGAAATTCAATCTAACAGTAAGTTTTTGCGAAGTGCGCAAATTTCTGATGACACTCATTTCCCCTGAGTGATTGAAACCCTCAACTTAAACGTGATCTCACAACACTCCATACTGCCGTTTCAAAGAGCGCCCAATAGCTATAAGTCTGTAAGCGCGCCCTCACAAGATTTATTAAGACAAACTATTCCTGTCGCTATAAATGGCAAACTTTCGATGTGCTGGCCCTGACTGATGGCTTCACATAGGCAGTATAGGTATGCAGAGGGATTTCTGTGACTAGTGTGAACCGCTCCTAAAAAATACGGGCAAATGGGATTTATGTGCGGAACTAGTCCACTGTACTCTGTTGTAGTCTAGAACTTTCCTAGGCAGTGACGATGGTTGGTCAGATAATCTCTGCCGATTGCACTGCTCAGCCTTAGCATGGTTAAACGCAATTGCGCCTCTTGTAGTGAAAGGGGTGCGTGATTACTTCTATACATAATACCAATTTCAGGTCTCAACTGAAGTTTACAAGAGTAGAAGCTCGGAGTTGGTTTTTCAGGCATGATGGCAGGTAGATGTGTTAATGTGCGTCTACAAGAGCACAAAAAGAAAGTAGGCAGTAGAGCCTTACCTGGGGTACCTGGCAGCTCAGTGCACCGTATGAAGCCGATTTATAGAGACTGTCAGATTGTGGCCGATGGCAAATCTGAGCTAAAGCCGGTGATGATAGCGGCCTACCAAAGAGCAAAGGACTATGCTGCATGTGTCAGTGGCCTTTCAATTTCTTACAAAAAATGAGTACCTATCAAATAGGCTATGAATTTTATTTTCCTGTCACTTTGTGGCCTGCTTGCGTATTCCCAACCATAATTTGTTTTTCATGCATTGATTCTTGCATAAGTTGACGAACCTTTGGAACAAACTCAACAGTTTGGGTCAGCGCAAGTGTTTCCAGGTCCCCGTGTCCCTGTGCGCTGTCACATTGCGTCTCCGATCATTTCAAAAATTTCGAAATAAGATTTTTGCGAGAGATATTCCCGCAGGAACCTTTTTTATGGCGATTTAAATTCGAGAAAACGCGCAACACTCAGAATTTTTGTACCTGACTGCTTCCTTTCCGGAGGAAACTTTCACTACTAATAACTTCGGACAGTTTCTGAGACTGATAGAAAGAAAAAGACAAAATCGGTTTAATGTTACCTGTAGCGTACGTGCTCAGTGAGAATGGATGATCTCCCTCTGTGGAAATGTCCCAAAATTAAGGCTGCGTATGAGTCTAGTAACCTCTGTTAGCAGAGATGCTAACAGAGGTAAAGCCAGGCCCGCCTGCACATAGCGACTCTATTAATACACTGAAGGAGTCGCAGTTTCTTGTTTCGTATGTTAGCTGCACCAAAAATGTGCGATCAAAACTACAGACATTTCGTTGTGCTCAATATGTGAGTGAAAATGCGTGTCGACAACACGTCAAGGCTGCTAGGAACCGCGGGAACGAGTGGTAGCGCCAGAAAGCTTGAAACAGGATGCCAAAATACGTCTCTCGTGAGGTACGTACAAGCATCTGTCACTGACAGCCGAAGGAACTTCTCACACGACTGCCTCAGGCTACGCAAAGGCGCTCTATCGGAGAGTTGTCTGCTTAGCAAACGAGGAGGAATTGCAACACAAGACAGAAAGGGCATGAACAGCGAGAACACAAAGGGCTAGAAAAAAGATCATCACGCCTTCTAACGTGACCAACTTTTGCAACGAACTCGCTTTCTGGGGGTGGCATTTTCAGAGGGCTTGTGCTCTTGCTGAATTCGTCGGTGCGGAGAAATTTTGTGCACTATAGACGCGGCAGGGCAACCCAGTAGAGATACGCCGTGGGAATCCTGACGGGCTACGTGGTCTGTTATTAAATCGATTGACAGTATTCTCGCTCACTGCCTTTCACGTCTTCCGATGGTTGCGGCCTAGGAAATCATGCAATGGCTCTCCACCCATGCATGGATGGTAGCGTGAGCATCTGCTGAGGGAAAGTTGATTTAACGATGTCGTCATTTAAAGAAGAATTACAAGGGAATCTTCTGCTTTCATCTCATTAAAATGCCTTTCTCACTCTCTCTCTGCTGTTCCTACTTTTCGCTAGCTCTTACTAACGTTTCTCAAGCACGCGCCTGTCTGCAGCGAAGGTCAAATTAACCAAAACAGTTACTACGTGACCACACTGTATCAACAGTAACAGTAGGTGCGTAGCGTCTCATTTGATATCTATACTTTCGATCCGTTATATATTCTCCAGCACAGTGTCCATCGAAATGGGACTCTCCTAGGACCACCGTTTGCATAAAATTTGGGTGTCACCCGTTTGACGTACGATGGACGAAGTGGTGTCAAATGACTTCGCAGGTCCCTGAGGATAAATTTACTAATTCCTAGGTGCCCAAAATATTTGGCGAATTTGGAACGACGTTCACGCCTCGAAACAGTGCATTCCGAGGACCTTTAGATTCCGAAGACCTTTAGCTAGCGTATTTGACGCTACGAGAGCTTCAAGTCTAAAAGCCGTACCCTTTGTTGGGGGAGGATTTTTTGGTTCTGTACATTTTCGGGTGGAATAGATAGATGGATAAAGAGGTGGACGGAAAGGCAGGGGTGTTAACAAGAAAGGGGTTCCGGTTGACTACTCTGCAATGGAGAAGAGGAATTAGGGGACGACTAAAAGGAGGAAGAGAGAAGGGGAAAAAGGCATAACACACACACACGCACAACGCTGTCACAATTTGTCGCTCAATCCAGTCGCTCTCGAGTTGGCAAAGAGTGCTTTGTATCCCTTGAGGGCAGACGACTGCTGTGGCCATGGACCGACGATCTTTTGCTCTGTTAATGGGCGAGGATTGAGGCAGTCTAGGACACCACACAGTGTATGTCTTGCACTCGCAAATGCAGGGAACTCACAGAGAAGATGAGCGTTGGTCTCCTCAGAACCACAGCTTTCACAGGCAGGGCTCTCGGCTATCCCATCCAGAAAGCATAGTGGTTGGTAAAAGCAACGCCGATCCATAAACGGCATAACAATGTTGCTTCGCGACGTGCTAAGTTACGTGAAAGACGAAGGCGCAGTCCAGGGTCCAGTGCCTTGAGGCGGAGGTTGCAAAACTCTCTTGTGTTCCACGCTGAAGGTGTGAGCTCCAGCGCCAAAGGGCGAAGCCCACACGCAGCGTCATGTGTTGATATTGGGATCCTCACTGGAAGCCCGTCGTTGTGAGCAGAACGCGCAGCCGCATCTGCCTGGTGATTACCGTTAATACCATAGTGTCCTGGCAGTCATTGAAAAATGATGTCATGACCTTTGGATACGGTGCCGTGGTACAGTAGACGGATGTCAGAAACAAGTTGTTCCTGCGACTCGTGGCGTAGCGCAGCTTGCAGGGATTGAAGGGCTGCTTTAGTATCGGTGAAAAGAATCCAGTCATGTGGAGGTTTTTGACTGATGAACTCAACCGCAGCCCGTAAGGCTGCGAGTTCCGCACCAGTTGAAGATGTTGGATAGGTCGTCTTCACTTTCACGAAGATGGATCTCGGCGGTACCACCAACGACTCTGCAGAACTGGTAGAGTGAACTGATCCATCTGTGTAAACATGTATGCGGTGACAGTAATAAGAATGCAGGTGATTCAATGTCAGTTGTTTGAGAGCGGGCAGTGATACATCGACTTTCTTCGTAATTCCAGGAATATAGAGGTCAACCCGAGGTTCATGAAGACTCCATAAGGGTGAGCACGGTCTTGACGCAGGGGTGAACTCCGATGGAAGATATGCGCGATGAGCTTCAATGACTTTGGCGAATGCAGTACGCGGCATAATTATTGGGAGTATTGAGAGGTGATGACAGGGAACCCGTGTGAGGTGCCGAATATGTGTTTTCATGGTGTCAACAGCAATGTACGTAGTAACAGGATGTTCCCGGGCAACAAGAACAGTTGCTGCTGTTGATGCACATCTAGGCAGTCCGAGGCAGATACGGAGAGCTTGGGCTTGCACACTTTGAAGAGTTTTGACATTTGTCTTTCTAATGGAACTGAATATCAGAAGACTGTACCGCATGTAGCCCAGAAATAGGGAACGGTACAGTTGTAGCATCGAGCGCACTGATGCGCCCCAAGACTTTCCTCGGAGGAAGGAGAGGATGTGGACAATCAAAATAAGCCTCTTTCTTATGTCGTAGATATGTGGGCTCCACGAGAGGTTCCTGTCGATGACAACACCAAGAAAGCTGTGGCTTCTCTCATAGGGAATGGCTTCGCCATCGATGCGAATCGTGTAACGTGACATTATTCTGCGTGTGAACGCCACAAGTGAACACTTTTCGGTCGAAATGATCAGGCCCTTAAAGCGAAAATAAGATGTCAATATCGATGCCGCCTTTTGAAGTCTTGCACGAACTTGAGGACGGGTCACCGCTGATGCCCAAATCCATATATCACCGGCAGATATAGAGGTCTGAGCAGATTGTGGCAATACATCGACCAGGCCGCTGAGAGCAAGGTTGAAGAGAACTGGGCTCAGCACTCCACCCTGAGGGACTCCGCGCGAATTTCGGTGTAAGGACTTTGGTCCGTCCGCAGTCAGGACAAAAAACGACTTCTCTGATAAATAGCTGCGTATCCAGCTGAACGTGCGGCCTCCGATCTAGCAGCTTCCATTTCGTCCAAAACGGCCTGATTCGTTACGTTATCGCACGCGCCCTTGATATACAAAAACAATGCCATGGTCAATCTTTTCAAACTTTTGCTGTGTTGCACCGACGTTACAAGGTCAACCACGTTGTCGATAGAAGAGCGGCCCCGTCGTAGCCCAGACATGAAGGTTGGATAAACCTGATATCGCTCCAAGTACCATTCCACGCGTGTGAGCAGCATTCATTCCATGACTTTGCCGACGCAGCTGGCGAGTGCATTTGGACGGTATGATGAAAGGTCGAGCGGTGATTTCCCCGGCTTAAGAAGTGGAACCAGACGACTGGTCTTCCAATCATGAGTAACTATGCCAGCAGTCCATGACTTGTTATAAGTGTCCAAAAGAGCCCGTCGAGCTTCTTGGCCAAGGTTGGCAAGTGCGGAGTACGTCACATCATCGGGCCCTGGTGGTGATGACCTTCTACAACAAGCCAGCGCAGCAACAAGTTCTTCCACGGAGAATAGTACATCCATCCGAGAATCCCGTGAGGGTGGAACATTGTTGCAGTGTAGCGTTGCGCCCGGATTTGGAGGGCCTGTTATTCTTGCGCAGAAATCTTCGGCTACCTCAACCACACTGCGCCTTTGGTGGAACGCGACGAATTTGAACGGGTAGCGCTGTTCAGGGAACGTGCGAAGACCCCGACTTACACTCCAAACGCGTGACAAAGGCTTCCGTGGATCAAGTGTTTGGAAAAATGTCCTCTAGCGTTGTGTTTGCAGTGCCTGAATTCTGAGCTGAATCTTCTTCTGTATGCGCCTAACATCTCTTAGGTCTACGTGTGACTTTGTGCGTCGCTATCTGCGCTCTGCTTGCGCCGTTGTGATCGCAGTCACTACAGTTTGAAGTCAAAATCGGTGCAGTTAGCGACAGGGTTAAAGGGGCAGGTGGCGTGTTTCATGGCCTCCTTAATTTTTTGTTCAAAAGCGGTGGAGAAGCCCTCTGTGCAAGCAGCCTGCATACGCAATTTAAAAACTGTCCGGTCATTGCGCTGCCTACACGTGGCTGTGGAAAATATGAAATGACCGTTAATAATCAGATAGTTTGGGATATGGTCGCTGCAATGGGTTTCTACATCCGAAAACCACCGGACGCTGTTGGTAAGGCACCGTGAAACAAAAGTCAAGTCCAAGCAGCTGCTATATAAGTCACCCCCCGAATATAGGTCGGGTATCCGTCATGAAGGCACTGGAGGTCATGGTCAGAGGCGAAGGGCACAAGCTGTCTTCCCCTAACGCCCATCCTAACGCCTCCCCACATGGTATGATGAGCACTGAAGTCCCCCATAATGACCCACGGAGCAGGTGTAGCTGCCATCAAACCACTCAACCTTCTGGCGTCGAAACGACTTGATAGAGCCAAGTACACCGCCAGTAGCGTAAACATCAGGTCTCGGCTCTTCACTCTCAGGCAAACGTACTGATTGGCTTCGTTCGGAGGAACTGAATGTTGCACGTATGTAAGTTGACGTCGAATGTAGACGATGACTTTGCTGGATCTGGTGCGCGTGGGTGATGAAAATGCCTCGTAACCGGATATTTGCTAAATTGCCGGGATCTTCGGTTCACAAATCTCAGGAATGGGGAAGTGATTCTCGTAGACGTAGTGCCGTAAATCGGAAATCCGGGACTGGAGTCCATGAGCATTCCATTGGAAAATGAAAGCTTGTTTGACTTTGTTTTGAAAAGACAGGTCCGAAGAAGTCATGATGCCTTCTACTCTAGAGCCGCAAGAACTAGATGTAGCGAGTGCAGCCATTGAAGCGCGCTATTTGCTGCTGGCGTGAGTAGGCTGGAAAGCAGAGCACGCAAGGCATTCATTAGTGACATTAGCATTGCAATCACTTGCATATCTGGGCCATGGCCTGGATCGTGCCTGCTGGCTGGATCAGTCGTAGGCGCTGCACACTGCCCTTAGTGCGCCAACATCCGTGACACAGTAGGCGTGGAAGGCTTTGGCAGTGGTGGCCAATTTTCCACCACTGCCGGCCACTGGTATTGGCAGGTAATAAAGTAACCACAGCTTTTCACTGCAAGCATAAGCATCAGACATTTGTAACAAGCCGCCGTTAACAGCGTCGAGTCTATCTTTATCTGAAATGAGCCGGTTTTGTAGCGATAGCTGCTTTACGATAGCATTTCGGACCTTCAGCGTGGCAGCGTCGCCACCCTCTGACCGTGACCAAGTTCCTCTTGGACAGCTGTAGTTATCGCGCCACTCCAGGTTTAAATAGAGCTAAACCACCGCCAATTTTCTTTTTTCGTAGCAGTTAATCAGTTATCTTAGTGTCTATCCATGAATCTGAAAACAAGGCTCTATGCTGAAAATAAGAAAGCTGCAGGTGAAGGAGGATCTACATGACTGTTTATATAACTAAACTCTCGGCACAACACCGCATACTGTCCTCAACTCCGGCTGTTGTAGCTCCGCCACTCATGTCATGTCCGTGGATCGCGGCGATGGTTATACCCCTACCGATACAATGGTTCATCCGTTAAGCAATGAGCTACAGACCAGACTGGCATGTCTTTCAAACGCCGCCACCAGTCGGCCTTATGAGAAACAGGTTTCTATTCCCCAGCAATGAGGAAAACAAATAGCTCTCGTAAGGTATAGTTTGGCACAGGGAGCCTTTTGTACACATAGGCTGCTGTTGTGAGTCATTTTCTTCTGAACCATTCTCGTCTTTGCTGAGTCATTTCTATTCAAGTTCCGCCCTCTTTTGTCCTCACACGTGGACGGGGGATGTTGGAACCGTCGGCAGGTTCAAAGAGGCAATACTCCGTAAGCACCACCTGCCATCGCCATGGTTGGCAAGTGGAGGCTCCACACAAGTGGCCATCGTAACTGCCGACGCCGGTCAGTTTTCGCTTTAATAGCCATCCTAGTGCTAGGCCTAAAAAATATTGAGCAGGACTAATTCGCTTGCCGAGGCGGAAGGAGCTGCCATCGCACTTGCGCTGGCACACTCCACGATTGAGAAAAACATAGCCGGAATTCGCACTTATTCCCAGGCCGCATACCACCACTACCTGAAGGGCGTGGCGACGCCGGCCACACACCATATTCTTGCCACAGCCACCTCTCTCGACCGAACGCTTACTCTGCCGTGAATCCCTGGGAATGCGTCGATCCGTGGTAATGAGCGCGCTCATTCGCTGGCACGAGAATTATCCTCCCGGACCCCGGACGATCAGGCACCCAACCCCGCCCAAGAGGGCACATCGCTCATTTCTACATATCACCAAATCCCCACATTCTACAAACTCAGCCGCATGACATTGCCACCACCCCACAGTACCTTGTCGCCCTTACCCAACGCTACATGGCGACAATTACAGACGGGCTGCTTTATTTCACTTTACCATCTCTCACGCTTTCACCCCATCTTCCAGCCTCATTGTAAGACCTGTGGCGTAAACAAATTCCCAATTTTCACAACCTGTGGGAATATCCTTCCCTACAGAGAATACTCTCAGGCCCAGTCCCACTCATTCTTCCTGGGAGGTTACTTTACGGACCGCTCAGCCCGCCGGCCAGAAATGGCTAGTGGATCGGGGTTTATATGAAGCTAGAGCCCGTGGACTCCGGGACCAGTAGGAGACCACCCTAGAAGATTTCATTTTTTTCATCATTTAAAGTTGCTTCCATCCATCGATGGGATTAGCATCTGAACCAGCGAACGCTGTTGTACCTTTGGTTTAACCGTAGAGTCCTGCATTCTGCCGTGGAACCAACTTCAGGTTCCTCCTTCCTCCGCCCTGGTCATAACCGCCACCTTCCACGATATCCACAACTGGGCTCTTCCCAATGTAGCCACCTCCTGGTTGGGCATTTTTCACTATCGCCATGACCTCCCAAGCCAGTCAGTCCCCTCTTGCCTCATGCCTCTCTTTACCTCTCCGCATTCATCCATGAAATTGGAGAGATTTCCCTCTGCACATTCTGGCTTCAGCCCATCATGATAATTTATTTCAGTTGAATTCATTTTTAACTAGCCCATCATGGTAGGTGACAATTAAATTACTCATGAAAGCAATTAACGTGTTATGTCTGTTGGTGTACATTCTACTGTAGAATGCAGTGATATAGGACTAAACCAAAGCTACTACAAATTTCGCTCTAAATGTAATTTTCGATGTCATGCAGTTTTACCAATCCTTGAGAGCAGGCGCATAAGTACGCCGTTGGCAGCTTTAAGAAAAATGAACTTGACTTCTATGAAAGCTGACTAGCGAGTGCTGCATATATTAGTAGAACAGATCACGGGCTTTAGTTCTATCTCTCCTCAGATTTTTTTCCTGATCGATGCAAAGTGTAAGCTTCTATTTGACGCCCGCTTTATTCAATGTGCGAAGTCATCATGTATACAAATATAACGGCTTCAATGTTAAACAGCAGTTAGCTGCGTTGCGCCCTTTGCGCGCTTGTTGTGTTTTCCTTCGCCCTTGCCAGATTTTTCAGATAGCGCTGACGTGCAAAAGATAACGTACCAACTAGCCTCAGTCATTGCCCTTCTCGGTGAGCGAAAAAAAGTAAAATAATATAATACTGTGGGGCACAAGAAAAAATATTAGCTTTGATGGAGCTTCCTGTTCGGGAAAGAGTTCCATTGAGGGCAGTACATTTAAGGCATTAGTAAGCATTGAAACCATCAGTGATGCGACCGCAAATCAAGCTTCAGGACCTGCTGCATTTTTTTAAAGTAATGGGGCGTCAATGTCTGGATATAGATCGTACGCACAAACGTGCTGTCTTTTGAAATGACAAGTTTCAATGCTCATCAAAGTCACGAGAGCAGCGTCAGTTTCTTTCAAGCCGGCGTCTTTTGATCTCAGCTTTTTAAACTCCTGCGCATAACAGACAGGACTGACTGCTGTGCATTTTTACCTAACTAAAATATTTAAATGGTTAACTTTTGAAAATTCGCCATAAAATTAAACTACTCTAAAAATACAAATATGACGTCATCATTGGCACGTGGAATTTGTTTGTACAATGGTATTGTGGATGGCGCTACAAGTCTCAATGCGATATGCGCTGTTTTCTAGTTGCAGCCACAGGCGCTTTGAACTCAGGGTGGTAGGAGACCTCACGAAATCTCGAAACGTGATGAGTATTTGCTGCCATAGATAGCGCTGTGATTAGGGGTGTAGAATTCCCCACGAAATCTTGAAACGTAATTAGTAATAGCTACAGAATTCCCCACGAAATCTTGAAACGTAATTAGTAATAGCTACCGCTCTTAAAAAGAGTGCCTTTTTCTCATGCGCCCTTAATTCCTTAAATCGCCCGGCCAGTACCCGCCGCGGTGGCTCAGTCATTAGGGCGCTCGGCTACTAAGCCGGAGTTCTCAGGCCGGAACCCGTCCGCGTCGGCAGCACTTCAATGGAGGCGAAACACAAAAGGCGCCCGCGTGCTGTGTGATGCGACTGCACTTTAAAGATCCCCAGGTGGTCGAAAATTGTTCCGGAGCCCACCACTCCACACATCTTTCTCTTTTTCTTCCTCACTCCCAGCTTCCTGTCTGTTCTTACGGCGCGGTTAATGTGTCCACCAAGATTTAAGGCAATGATAAGGCCATTTCCTTTGCTGAAAAACCAATTTCGACTTGTTTCAAAGGAGGCTCATAATTTTTAAAGCGAACACGCATGACCTCAAAACATGTGTCAAAGCACGTCAATCATCCTCTACTACATATATTAAGTACACAAATTTTATCAAGCTCCCGGAAATATTCGTAAGCGCAGCAACATCTGTTGTGTTCGTCTCTTCTTGTTCTTTGTCCTGCTCTCCAGCGCTTTTGAAAAAAACCTCGTAATGGACTACCAACTTGCTGAATCTGCCATTCGTCTGCAATATATGTAAAAAAATAGTAATATTAACATTGAAATAAGGCGAAAATACTAAGGTGTCTCATTTCACACGGCTAATTTCAGGTTATATTAATTGCGCATAAAAGCAGAACGCAAAAACTGCGCAAGGAAGACGTCACTCTGTTTTTCTTCATGTTCTTGCATCAACAAGGGAGCCACATACACACTGTTAGTCCTCGCTACTGTCAGGTTGCATGCAGACTTTTGCGAGAGAAACAAATATTACTTCTTTCTTTAGCCCCTGATTTGGATGTCGTACGAACATAGTGACTTCCACTTGTAGCCGTGCATCAGCTTTGTATTACTCAGTAGTCTATGTGTCTCAGGAAATCATGACATTACTGGCAGTGCTCAATTTCTCTTGGGTGCTTTACTGTTTTGATGCTGCGTAAGCCCTGCTTTCCTCGTTGATGTGCCCAAACCTAATTAGACTGAAACTGAGTGTTATAATGACCACATTTTAAGGCGCATTAGGTTTTTGCGAACGATTCGTTAATTTTTTTTTTCGTGATGTGCTCTAGATCCCGTCTTTCAGACAAGAAAGGACGCTGCTGTTGATAGAAGGGGACCGCCTGACTGCCTTCGCCTTCAGCTTTGCGTATGTCCTCAGAAGGAGGCCGATGAAGAAGCTTTGATTATGGTAGGAGGTGGAGCAGCCTTCAGGCACTCGTGTCATAAGGACTGATGATAAGCGCTGCCTCCTCTCTATATGTCTATATGTGTGTAGCCCTTTTATAGGTACTCGGGCGGCGTACACTGAACTGAGAGGGTAGGCGCCACCATGAAATCTCCTGCCTATAGGCACGCAAGGAACGATGAGATAAGGCTAGAGCGCTCGCTCTAAACGAGAGCCCGCGGCCGCGCTACTTCTTCCCGAGAGAATCGCAATATCCTGGTAAGAAACGAAATAAAAGAAAGCAAGGCGCCTTGAGCAGCGTTTTCGGGTTCTCTCGATAGGCTTGTCATTTGTGGAAATGCCTGCCTCTACGCTCATGACCGATACGGGGCGAAATGGCGAATGATGATTGCAAGGCTTTCGCTCTTTGCAACGATTCGCCCTCTATTTCTTATGATCACGTAGACACTATTGCGAGTTTTCATTGATTTATGTCACGTAAGTGCTCCTCATTTCAACGCCGTACAAGATGGTAAGCAACGAACATATTCCGCTGGATTCCAGTGAAGGTGGCGCGTTTACATCAGAAACCTGGCAGCAAAATTGAGAGGTTACTCGGAATATCTGCTACTTTATACACTGGGCACTTGCAACTTAAGATGTTCATTCAAGTCTTGGAAAGCATTAAAGTGTAGGTTGTTCTTCATGTCAGGTTCCTGTCTGTTGAAAATCATAGCAGACAATGGTGTTGGAAACGTTTCATCATGAAAGTTGTTACCTGCAATCGTGAGGTCGTTATTCATTAGATATTCAATTTTATGCACTAGATTTAGTGCACTGATAGGGGTCATTGGACTGGATGGGCATTCGGACAGAGGAAACAACACACACATAAAGAAATGTTTACCGGATACTTTAGAGGAACTATGCAGACACAGAATAGACAAGTATAGATTTCAGTCGCTGCCATGAGCTGTTAACCTGCACGATTTCTTAGCACAATGCAAGCATGTCGTTTCTTTGGTTTGTGGTCGCTCTGCAAGCGCGGCATTGAAAATTTTCAAAAAAATCCAAGAACGTTGCTCCCCATGGTAACACTATTTATAGTCATCATCAGGTAGATTGACTTCAATATCCCAGAGGATTCTCGCAGTCTTTAGCATTAAACTTATTTACTCGCTAGCCGCCGCCACTATTTCCAAGCATGTTTCAAGCCCTCAACCAGCTCTGCGCTACACTTTGCATATTTTGTTTTATCTCGGTCTCCATTCCGCTACCTTGCCAGACCTTTCTTTATCAGTTCGCCTGCCCGGTTATTAAATTTCCTGTTTTTTTTTATCGCAGATAGCATATCAGATAATAATTCGATGCCTTTACGACTTGTGCATCAAGAATAGCGGGAAAAGAACATCTAGGATGTTTCAAAGTTCGCACAGTGCCGAGAGATAATAGAATGCGCTGTACTAAAGAGAATAAAATATGAAGGTTGTTGTCTAGAACTCAATAAAAAAGAAAAAGGTGTTGTCAGCGGAGGCATGCTTATATTTTATCCAAAGAGCGTTATGGCTGCCCTTTATCGTGAACTACGCTTTCTCTCCTGTGGTTTGCTATGCTCCGAATTTTGATATCATTTAATTTTTTTTTCACCATAAGCTGCGTTTACCAAAACGTGAATTTCTTACAATTTATTGTTTGCGTACACCAAGAATATTGTGTTTGTAACATGGAATGGCCTCCGAAGTGCCATAGGCCAAGTTTAAGACCTCCGACATTCTTTCGCTTAGGCTGCATCTAAAGTGTTTACTTGGCGTTAGCGTTGAATCTTACTTTCTTTATTATGAGCGACGTAAACTTCACTTATGTTTGCTTAGTTGAATGTTCAGTCCTGCACCAGCCGCGAATTAGGTATTCCTATTTGTTTTTATTTCTGTACAGCACGATGATTTGATTCTTCATTTGTACTTTCATAGCATCAGTATTATATCCTATTGTCATACTAAGTTGCTCATGAACAAAGTGTTCGAGAAAATAGGGGATATAAAATTCGATGTCATGGGTCTTAGCGAGGTTAGGAGGACAGAAAAAGCGTATAAAGTGCTAAAGGAGCTAGCTGAATATACTGTGCGATCACTGTTTATGATCAGATGAGAATTAGGCACGCAGTTCCTGACGAATAACGATATAGCTGCAACATAATGTAATATATATATAGCATCAGCAACCGGGTGGCAGCTGTCACAATTAAGCTTAACAAGAGGCAGTTGCTTCGACGCATTTGTTTACAGCGTGATAGTACAGAACACTGCTGACAATGAAATCGACGACACTTGCTCTACTGACGACGAGACACTGCTGGCGATAAAACAAATAAAAGATACAGAGTAAAAGTATATTGGAGGGTTTAAGCTAGGACAAAGACCTTGACATCAAATCAATATGGATCCGGTATAAAATAATAATATTAGACAGGATATCGGCAGCTGTGTCAGGAGACGAAATATCTGATTAGGAAGCGCCAAATAGAATGAAAATGGTAGAGCTATCAAAGCTTATCAATAATCGTAAGTTAATGGACATAAGGAAGGATAAATGAAGAGAACCGAGCATGCTTTCAAGAACAGAGGTAGCCTAAAATTGATGAAGAGACAGAAAGTCATACGAAAAAATCACGCGTATACATTGAGAGACAAAGAGGTCAGTGTCATTAGCAATATGGGTAAGAAAGCTAAAGTAGCTGAAGAGTTCTACGCAAATCTAATCACTGGTCATTTTAATAAGGATGGTGATGAGATAAAAGGTATTGCAAAACAATTTGAAATTCCACCGGTAAAGAAAAGAAGAATAAAGAAAGCAATAGTCAATGCAAAAGGGAGGAAGCAGCTGGCGAGGATCCGGTAACAGCAGATCTAATGATGGACGCAGGAGATATTATTTTAGAAAAATCTTTTATGGTTTATATTGAATGTCTGAAGACCGCGAGCCCATCGGAATCTTGGAAGAACGCTAATATCAACTTCATCCATGAGAAAGGTGGCGCCAAGTGCTCAAAAAATTCCAGACGAGTCAGCTCGCTGTCTATTTCCTACAACGTATGACAAAAGTAGCCGTACATATAATCAGGACAACCTTAGGCTTCAATAAACCAGAGAACCGGGCTTCCTTTCGTAACGGGTACTATTAATGAGGTGGTAGAGATATGCGCAAAATATAACCAGCCCCTATATATAGCCTTCAAAGATTATGATAAAGCATTTGACTGCCTCGAAAGCTCAGGAGTCCTGCGTGCACTGCGGATCTAGGGTGCAGGAAAACCATATAATATACTTAAAGGTATGTATAGCGCCTGCCCAGCTGCCAAAATCTTTCTTTAAAGTTTTAATAAAATTCTAATAAGAAGAAATGCTACCCAGGAAGAGATAATCTCTCCAGTCCTATTCAGCACTTGTTTTCAGGCTCATAGAGAGGTCTAGAGTGGGAACGATTGTGGAACAAAGTGAATGGCGATTAACTTAGCAACCTGCGATTCTGTGCTGACATTGCCTTCATAAGTAACTCATAGGAGAACTTGCAAATCGGGACCAACGAGCTAGAGAGGCAGTGCCAAACGGTGGGTGCAAAGTTAATATGCAAAAAAACTAATGTAATGTTGCGCATAGGAAGAGAACAGCAGTATACGATGGCTAGCGACGCGCTAGATGGCTCAAAGGAATCCATCTATAAAAAGTAGAGGCAGTAACTGCAGGTCCGGACCACGAATGTGAAATAACTAGAGTAATCATGGGTTTTGTGCATTTGACATGTAGTGTCATGTTATGTTTCGCAGTTTAATTGAATTCAGTGGGCCTTACTTCTCCCAATAAATGTGACACATCATGGAGAGATTCTAAGGCTAAAAGCTGCTATGAAACAGCCTGACTGAGCCCAAGAACCTCTAAAATGAGTGTACAGGATGAAACGCACATAGCTGGATCAACGTCATTTGCACAAGAATATTTAAAGCAACGTGAAATTGTGAACACATATGAACAAGTTTAAGTGTTTGTATACGTGCAAAGCGAGCCGAAACAGACAGGATGTATTGCAAGATGGCTAGTGGAAAGAAAAATAGGGGAAAACATGAAAACTCAGTACACATGTGTGATAACAACAGTTTAAACCGGCACACAAAACGTAGCTGCATAATGACAAAGGATATTTTAAGCTCATTTGGTGAACATTAGCTAGAGATGGGTATCAATTAAGAGCAGACGGCGAGCTGTGTTCTACAGCTTGTAGTTTGTAATTATTCGAAAGTTATTAAATATAGGTATTTGAATTTGGAACGTGGTGACACGAGAACAGCACGAAAGTTGGCTACCGTGGAATGCGGAGAGAGGAACAAGAAAGGAGGAATCACCACCGGAACATCCTTACCGTGGAAGGAATAGGCTATGGCTAAAGCGTAATAAGGTGATACCTTTGGGTGCTTACCACGGGAACTACCCTGAGGGTAGGTGCTCGGAAAGAGAAGGAAGGTTAACGTGGAAGTGGGAGAGTACAGCTTAGGAAGGCATAACCTGAAGGTGGTTAGCGCGTGAATAGACCCTCTGGCAGTTATCGTGGAAAGAGGAGGATGCGCCCAGAGCTGGAGAATCTGAAAAAAGAGGACGGTTGCCGTGACAGGACTAGGTCAAGACGGACGTGGGCGCCGCACTCGGAGAGTGGTTGCCGTGGGAACCACCCTGAGTGTAGTTACTCCGGAAGGGGAAGGAGTACCATGCAGTGCAGAGGCCACGTATCCAACGACTGGTTTCGGCTTTCAGTTGCAATCGGCTTTTATTTGCAAGTTTATTTCATTACTATCAGGGCCACTGAGGCGTTACAGATAAGAGTGGTAATTATGTAAAATCAAATACTAAGAAGAATGATTAACATAGATGATGAAGCGCAGATGTTAATGCTTCCGGTACTGGGATGGAGAAGATGCAGGCGGGAAGGTGGTTTCAATCTGAGCTTGCCTTGGGCAGGAAAGAAGGAAAGTACTGGTTAGTTTTGCAACTGGGAACATTCACTTTCAATCGGTGATCAATACGGGATGATGCGTAACTTGTAGCAGGGAAAGACTTTGCTTTAGCGATTCATTTCTGCAATATATTTTGTGGAAAGTGAAAAGTCTAGAAAGTTGACGCCGCAGAGAAAGATCTGGAAGGTCTAGAGTTTGTTTCATGAGTGTAACGCTAGATAAAACGGTCTGAACGATTCTTAACAGATTCAAAAGTATTAATCAGTGATTTCATGTTAGGGTCCCTTACGGAACACGCATATTCTAATTTAGATCGGACGACAGTTCTTTACAGAAGTAGTTTTCAACTAACCGGAACAAGATAAAAGCTACGGCGAAGGGAACCAAGCATGCGATTACCGTTATCAGTTATGTGTTCTGTATGCGTTTTCCATAAGAGGTCATTGGTGATGTATACGCCAAGATACTTATACGCAGAAACAAAAGCTAAGGAAGAGCCATTTAGAATATATGGATGCGCTTTAGCTTTGTAAAGTATTCGTTTTACTTTTATTGCTTTACATTTAGATACATTAAGCTTCATTAGCCAATTGTCGCACCAAGCAGAAATGTTATTAATGTCAGATTGAAGAAGCAAGGTATGAGATCAGTGCGAAATTTCTCTGTATATTATACAGTCGTGAGTGAGCAGCCTGATAGATGATGTTATGAGATAGGAAGGATCATTAATATAGATTAGGAAAGGGAGAGGTCCAAGAACAGATCCGTGAGGAAAGCCCGCTGTTACTGAAGAAAGATCACAATTATGGTCATTAACTGTTGCATACTGAGTACGACCGGCCAAAAACTGAATCCATTTTGATACATCACTATCTGTGTTTAGTTTATTAGGTTGAGATGTAGAAGAGGTAAGTCACGGTATCGAAGGCTTTAGCAAAGTCAATGAATATGCAATAAACAATCTAAGAACGATGAAAAGCTGCAAAAAATCCTTAGTAAATGTGATTAACTGTGTTTCACATGACTGAATTCTTCGAAAACCATGTTGATGGGCTGTAAAAAAAGAATTGGACTCAAGGTGGATCATGAGGGCAGAATAGATTACATGTTCAAATCATTTGCATGGAATAGAAGTTAATGGTAGTGGTCTGTAGTTTATAGGGCTGTGAACATCACGAGACTTGTGTACTTTAACCACCTTGCCCACCTTCTGCCGTCAGGGAGCATGCCGGCCTACGACTGAGTAAAAACTTCGGATAACATAAGTGATAGACAAGTAATAGTGCTTTTCAACATCTTGTTGCTGATACCATCAGCACATACAGAAAATGAGAGTATAACATTTTCAATCACTTTGTAAATTCCCTCCCAATCAATGGTGCTGGCATTCATCAATTGGGAACCAAAATTAGGCATGTCGGGAAGAGTAACTGGCGTAGTTTTTACGAAACAAAGAATATTTACGATTTAATAATGTGCAAAATCTTTTTTTCGGTTTCACGTTAAGAATAGTCCAGAACTTGCTTCGCTTAGTAGTCAGCAGTCTAGGCAAGGTATATTAAAATAAGTTATCATGAAATAAATGCTGAAAAGAGCATTTTTAATGCGATGCCAAATTATGATAAGCATTTCCTCTCACAGCAGAGTTACATGCTGTGCAGCGACGAAAGATGCGTTTTTTTAGCAGTCGATTTGATGTGATTTGATTTGTGAGGATTTAGCGTCTCAAAGCGACTGAGGCTGTGAAGGATTTCGTAGTGGAGAGCTCCAGAAATTTCGACCACACAGGGTTCTTTAACGCGCACTGACAATGCACAGTACACGGGCCTCTAGAATTTCGTCTCCACCGAAATTCGACCGCCGCGGCCGGGGTCGAACCCGCATCTTTCGGACAACAGCTGAGAGCAACAACCACAGAGCCACCACGTCGGGTTTTTAGCAGTCAGCTTCATCTTTAAGTCTAGAAAATTATGTCGTCTCGGTGTGACCTGTTCTCATATTCATTGAAACGAGTTTGGAGCGTGGTAGTCTCGCTTTTAACAGCATCTGTGACTACGCGACCAAGTTCGGCAGCATCACGGATCCCTTCAAGGATGCCTACTCTGGTCTCAACCCCTGCTAGCCTTACAGCGATATTAGACACATGTTCCTCGAGGATCGTTTGGCTAGCTATCTCGTCCTGTCCTTTCATATCCTTATGCTGGCCGTCTGTGCTATGTAACTTTGTTAAAATGCCACAAACTGAACCAAAATGCTATTTTTTTTTCCTTTTAGCACATGTAACCTCTTTATTCATTTATTGCCCAACGTATCATCGGTGACACAAAGTGCAAAAATTAAATTACTGTTGTATTGCCTACTAAACCGGAGGAACGGCCTTTTCCCGCCGATTTATCTTATCAAGATGATATTGTCTGCTGTCATATATGCACAAGTACTGCTGAAAGATATGTTCCTGAAAAAGCTAAACATAACATAAAGAACTATAACCTCCTTTTGCATAAAGGGAGCCAACCGCTAACGCCGCAAAGGAAAGCATAGGACAAATTTTTTTTTAATTATGGTGGGGGCAACGACAAACCGCCATGTATCCTAAATCTTGCGGTATGTACCTTGATCTACCCTCCATTGACCCGAATTTCGCCTGTGTGGCCCCCGCGCCACATGAATGCCCTCAAGAACCACCGCCTCCGCACATGCAGTTCTCGAGTCCCGAACGGCAAAAGGCCGCATTGCTCAGCTCCGACCTGGACATACCGCTGGTCGTGACAACAGCCACCGAGGCCGCCCAGAGCTAAGGGCTCATAGCTACCTGATGGGGTTTTACTACCAAGCCTGTTAAAAACACTTTGGCAACAAAATAAAGGTTTTTCCTGCTCCTAGGAGCTACCACGATCTCCTCTCTCGCAGGGGCAAAGAAGTGACAATGTCCTCTATTGATTTCGCTTAATCAAGTGCAGGAAAAAATGGAGCTCTATAAATGGGCAAGCGCGTGGGGTCAGAGAAGGTCTATAGCTACAGGAAACCGCGAATGAAACTTGGCACGTTATGGGGAATGGGGAGCGAAGGTAATCTAATCGCCAAACTAGGGGTACCGCCGTAATCCTGCCTGTGTTTTCCTCCATGTGACTTCGCGTTGTAATAGTTTACAAGCACTGCTCTCTACTAAGGTGGTAACCACGAAATGTGTTATGAGTTAGCTCTCTCCGTTCTGCAGGAATAAGCCCCACGGCAATTCAGGCGGCAGCACCTCTTCTCGAAGCGAAGATCTCCCCCGGCCGAAAGCGAGGCGGCTGGCGTAAGGCAAACAAATGTGAGAGAAGAGACAGGCGAAGAAAAGGCAAACGCGATCCAAAGCATACCCAAGGGTAGATAAGGAAGGCACCCCGCAATGAAGCAGTGGACGAAGGTGCAGCTTCGAGCCCAGCAAAAAAGGTGCACTCAAAGTTTGGCAACACGAAACAAGCAAGGCCACTGTTCATGCATGCGCTTTTCCTCATTCGCTAACAGGGTCTGCTAAGCATCCCGGTAAGGACTACTTAGTTCTTCAGTTGGCATGTGACAACCAACCGCTTGAGAGGGAACGCAATAGACTCCATGAAGCTGAACTAACTGGGCTTTGATCACTATGCAGGGCAGCTTTTAATTTTTGACCTTCGAAGTTGCCTCCACTTTATAATGTTGGAGAAGGTTACGTCCGAGACATGTCATTCAGTACTGAGCGTAGAACATTTCCGCAGCTGATGCTGTCGTCAGACGAACTTACTTATGCAATATACATGATTTTCAACCATTCAGTTCACACGCTTAGGCGGTAATAGAGTGATTTGTTTTGTTTTCACGAATAAAATCCTATCAGAGGCACAGTTTGGTTTCATTGCAGGTAAAGGAACTGTTTTGTTATTAGAGACTTTTACTGATATTATTTACTCTTGTTTTGATAATAACCACCAACTCGCATGTGGTCTGTTTTTGGACGCTAGCAAAGCTTTCGATTGTGTTCGGCATGACCTACTGCTTGAGAAACTTGATGTCATGGGGTTTAGGGGTCCTTTTAATAATTTGCTGAAAGTCTATTATTCTAATCGGGCTCAAGCTGTTGAAATCAGCGGGCATCGAAGTTCTGAATCATTTCTGTCGGCAGGTGTTCCACAGGGCTCTGTTTTATCGCCTTTGCTTTTCAATTTATTTGTAAATGATTTATCAAATTCTGTGACAGAATGTTATGTTTTTCAATACGCCGATGACACGTTATTATTGTCAACAAATGCTTCGTTGCTTCTGGCCATGGAGGCTCTTAGAACAGATGTGGTCCATGTTATGGACTGGTTTTTAAATAATTCGATTTCAATTATTCAACAAAAAACTAAACTCATTTGTTTTCATAATCCCCATAAAAAGATTTCGTCTGTTGAACCATTGTTCTTACATTCTTCGCCTTGTCTTAATTGTTGTTGCATTCCTATTATTTTTCAAATAGTGTTAATTACCTTGGTATATTTTTTGACAAAGATGTCTTGGAACAGTCACCTTACTGTAGTATGTAACAAGATTCGTGGTTTATCATGTGTACTATACAATGTTCGATATTTATTACCTTTTCAGACTCGCAAGCTTGTTGCGCATGCTCTTATTTACGGTATCCTCAGATATGGAGTCACTGTATATTATCATTGCTCAAAAACTTGGCGAATGAAGTTAAATGCCATACTAAGAAACATCCTTCGATCCGTGGCATACAACACGGATGCTTCACCTGACTGCAATTTGTTTTCGCTTTTACAGCTGCCCTCTTTTGATGCCCTCTTCCATCATGTAGTTATTCTTGCTCACTTTTGGGAGAGCGAATTTTTGGTTCCTTTCATTCCTGTTCGTTCTTTTCGACATCACCCCCGTTTCACGGTACCTCGCTGCTACATTCATTATGGCCACTTCACTCGTAATTATTACAGACCCAAAATTTTTAATTCTTTGCCTGATTCGATCTTTTCAGTTTCTTCGCTGTCACAATTAAGGAACTTCTTGAAAACCCATATGTCGGTTATTTAATCTATTTTCCTTTTCTTGTTTGCTTTTCATATTAAGGTTTTTCATTGTTTGCTTGCTTGTCACACCTGTTTTTCATATGTCATTCACCGACTGCCGAGTACTGCCCGACAAACCTTTATGGCTTGGGCAGACTTGTCCTAAGTATTGTAAATGTGCTGTCTGAAAATAAAGGTGTTTATTAATATTATTATTATACTTTCTTTTTCAACTAATTTCAACTTGGGTTCGCTGCAGCAAAAAAAAAAAAGAAGAAACTGACAGCCTCAAACTTGTAGAGGTTAAAATGAAAGAGCAAGCAGGAAAGAATTTCACATGGCAAACCAAAGCACATCAACGCTAGTCCTTATAGGATATTATTTCCCACTGTAGAATTTGTAGTTTCAACAGTTGCACGGACAGCGTTTTTGTGCATCTGAAGGCTCCATCAAAACTTAAGTAATGACCCAACATGTGTGAAGCCACGAGATGGAGCCTTTACTCATATTTCATTATCAGTGTATGAAATATACGCACTTGAGCTCTGGGCGATGCAAGGTGGCGCGAAGATGCGCTCGGAAGAAGCTTTTATACTCCGCGATAATTATGTAGTAAATAGCGGAGCCTTCAACGTACACTCTAAAAACACGCAATCATTCACCCAGAAGAGATTCGCCGACTTTTCGAAAATAGTGTAGGAAATGTTTCTGATGTTCTGGAAGCCGCCAGACGAGTCCGCCTGCAATATAGCCGTGCTCACAATGAAGAGCCGGTGTTGCGAACTTTGAAATTGCTTACAACGGAGCACGTTGCTCGATTTGTATGATGTGTCGTAACAGAAGCATAAGAATTGAAAGTTGCCTTAGTCGTCCCGCCTTAAACCATGCCCAGGTATTCTGGACAAGCACATTTTTTGAGTATGACGTGCTTGGGAAGGCAGTTATTTTTACACATTGTGCGACTCCACTGAAGGCACAACTCCTCCTCATACTTAAATCTTGACTGCCTTTCCGTTCTTCTGTTTCTCTGTCTCTATCTTTGACCGGCTTCCCATGTGACCCGGGACTACTTAAGGGCAGCCGTTCAGTAGCGGGTTACGGTTGTGTGAGGCCGCTCACAGCGTTTTATTTATTAGGATCATATCGGGATTGCGGGAGAGCAGGAACTTTGCAGGACGTCGTTCATTCGCTGCAGCGTTTTTCATAATGTGTGTCAGTTGTTCACTAGCGTATGTTGCCCAGAAAGTTGGTTCTGCATGCCAAGTTTTATTTAATGCGCTACATTAACAACACTGACACAGAGAATAAAGCACCACGAGTAAAGGCACCTGTGGTGGTCGTCCTCCGTTTTCTGTATTCTTTATGTAAAGCTTTGTTTAAAAATTAATATCGAGTTGCTGGAGTGGCAAGGCACATTGACGGTCATCGGGCGGTCTATTTTCTGCTGAGGTCTCGAGAAATCATACCGGCTCCATAGCGTTGTGTAGCGAGGGCTACGTACATTACCTTTAGTCGCCGTTCCACTGTGCCTCTCGCTTAGCCAGTTCTGAGCATGCGCGAGGAGCCGAGTGACGTTAGAGCCGCGCCGACCGCGGAGCAGACGCCGCTCGCCTCCGACCGAGTAGTTTCGCGGTCAACTGCGCATGTGTGAGGAGCCGATTGACGTCAGAGCTGCGCAGCTGCCGGGGCGGCGCGTCGACCGCGGAGCAGACGCCGCTCGCCTCCGACCGAGTAGTTTCGCGGTCAACTGCGCATGTGTGAGGAGCCGATTGACGTCAGAGCTGCGCAGCTGCCGGGGCGGCGCGTCGACCGCGGAGCAGACGCCGCTCGCCTCCGACCGAGTAGTTTCGCGGTCAACTGCGCATGTGTGAGGAGCCGATTGACGTCAGAGCTGCGCAGCTGCCGGGGCGGCGCGTTGACCGCGGAGCAGACGCCGCTCGCCTCCGAACGAGTAGTTTCGCGATCAACTGCGCATGTGTGAGGAGCCGATTGACGTCAGAGCTGCGCAGCTGCCTGGGCGGCGTGTCGACCGCGGAGCAGACGCCGCTCGCCTCCGACCGAGTAGTTTCGCGGTCAACTGCGCATGTGTGAGGAGCCGATTGACGTCAGAGCTTCGCAGCTGCCGGGGCGGCGCGTCGACCGTGGACCAGACGCCGCTCGCCTCCGACCAAGGAGTCTCTTACGGTCGACTGCGCATGCGCGCGTCATCGAGGAGTCTCGCGTGCGCAAGGGCGTCGAATAAACCGGGGGGGGGGGGATGATACGGCAGTGTTACCACTGTCATGGAACACAAGGAGAGCGGGGCCGACGCTGCTCGGCATAGGGGACGGGAGAAACTCGAGTCGTCAGACCCCGAGCTTGTGGCCTGGCAGTTAGCCATCGAGGCAAGGAAGAGCGAGCTACGCAAGGCAAAGAGAGATGCGGAGACGCCGTAGCAGAGAGAAGAGCGCATCGCCAAGCGCAGACGCCAGGACGCGGAGCAGAACAGCGGCGTGCCCTGGCCCTACTGGAATACCGGAGCGAAGAGATGGAGACCTCCGAAGAAGAGGACGTCGGACGCAGCCATGACGACAAGCAAAACAACTAGACGTTACCAGAAAATACCGTACCTCTCGCTACGTATAACCTTGAATAGCTGAGCTAAGAAATTGCCAATTTTTCTGGAGCGAAACTCTCGCTAGCTGAAGGAATGACCATAATGTAATGCTCTGGCCCTGGCACGTGCGATTAGCGCCCAACTGTACGCCTTTTTGAATGCTTAGCACTAGACCAGCGATAGCATCTTTTCGTCATGTCTGTGTCATATCTAGACTTACGTGCCTGATGTTCAGTTCCTTAGTGACTTGAAACGACTGTCTTCGGGCTGTTTTTAACACACACCCTGAATAAGCGATGATGTCGTTTGCGACAATTCCTCGGGCGGCTCGTCAGGGCGTATCCCCTGCTTGAAAGCTGGAGAGTGATACCATTCAGGATCAAGGACGCCTGTAACTTTTGGAAGTACCCAAAGATTCCTTAGAAGGAGCTCAAAACGCAGAGCGTTGAACTGAAGTTCACGCACAGGTTACCCTTTCAGCTTACCAGTAGAGAGACGGGGAATGTCATTGGCCCGAGTGCTACGGGCACGCCTGTGCTACGCTAACCACAACACCAGCAGGATCCACCAGCTTCGCATTATAGAAAGCAACCATACCTGAATATTCCTGCGTCCAGCACTTTATTCCGGTTCTCTTTTTAACGCGGCCCGCATTGCGTTCAGTATGTACCGTCCTAGCCAAAAATAACCGGACTCCGCGGTTTTCTTCTCACTCTAACTTCAAACCAAAGGTGTGGAAAGATAAGGAAAGGAGTTCTACTTACCTTACGCAGATATAGAACCTGAAGGTGCCATAACTACTTGCTATACAACCCAGCATCAAACAATGCAGCCTGGTTACTTTTGACCAAGACAACACGCCACATAGTTTCAGTTGAGGCATCATACCCTCATCCCCCTTCCTTATCGACGCTTAAGAGGAAGCAGATTTCGCTTGCGCTCAACACTTTTAGGGACGGTACACAATTTTTTTTAAAACTCAACCTGCACATGTGTGGCCTCCAGCCACCGGCTAATAGCAAATCTGTCGGCCTCGTTTCACGAACATGTGATCCAGAGACCTTGGACCTCCACTGTACGGCACCCACTTGAGCACATACTTTTGACAGAGGCCGCACGCCACACAGTTGCATTTAAGGCAGCATATCCTCATTCGTCTTCCTCGGCGACTCTTAAGGGCAAGCAGATTTCGTTTGTGCTCAACTGGGAACTTTACAGCGGGTGCCAAAACTATCTGGGCAACATGCTCCTGAAACGAGGCCGACAGCTATGCTAATAAATAATGGCTGGAGACCACACATGTGGAGGTGAAATTAAAAAAAAAATAATTTCTTCCGTCCCTAAAAGTGTGACATGCAACCGCCGGCTAAGAGCAAAGCTATCGGCTTCGTTTCTGGAACACGTGGTCTGGAAATTTCTCTCCCCTACCGTGTAGTATAGAGTTACGCTAGTAATTGGTCTGCGTTGCTCTTCAACTCCACGATTTGAAATCATTTGCATACTTTTCCTCAGAGTGAACTAAAATGCATAAATGGCAAAACCATCGGCATATAAATAATATGGTGTAAATCTGTGCACGACAATTTGCGCACATGTATCAGCCAGAGCGGAAGACTCATTCTTGTTTCACAGGCCACAAACCTTATGCGAGAAATTTAGAATGAGTAACAGGGAGAATAAAGGCCCAATAAATACATCTCACCTATAATATCTGACTATTTTCTGTGTATGAGCCTAGATATTGAAACTAGTTAGGTATCTGGCGCCCATTGAGCTGAGCATAAAGGGTGCCAGAACATAGATTCGGTTCCTAATGAAGGTGGACTCCTTTCTTTATAACTTCTTGAGCACTCTGAGTTTTTACATTTTGAACGCACAACTACTCAAACTTCGAAAGAATTTAGAAGAAATCCGAAGGCAGCACGTAATGAACAGTTGATGAATATTTCAGTCACCTGATACAGAATTGATGACCAGAAATGTTCACGACGCCAGCTCTTCAAATTTATATCCCTGCTTGAGCCAAATTTACGTTTGGCAACAGCACTTGCATCATGGGCCTGGAAGGGTGCAACTGCGTGAATTTTATGGCTTCATAGTGCGAACGTAGAAAGCAATCAAAAGATAATTGGCCGTTTGTTTCCCATCTGAGCCCTGTAAAGAGAATACCGAAAACCACGATTTCATTGGCAGATTTCACTCCTGTAATACACCACCTTTATCAATTAAACATTGGCTCTGATAATCGCGGAGTAGTTAACGCAACGAATTAACCATTTAAAATCAAGTGTATCACATTTCTACATGAAGGTTGGAAAGAAGTTTTCACGTCAATACATTTGAAGTAGTGAATGGTTCACGATCCAAATTTTAAGAACCACAGAGGGACAACAGTGTCATGGAAAATAAGGCATGAATCTGCGATTTCCAGGCAACATTTAGCGACTTCTTTTCGCTCATACTGCGAGAACTGACGTTGCAAGAAAAGGACAAATTTCTTGAGTAAACATTTGTTAGTCTTCCAGAGCGTCTTACTGTCCCTGTCGTAACAAGGTGCTTGAACCGCTTCTTTTAAGGTATAATTTAGGGAAGTACACTTTGTAGCGAATTTGCAACATTGGCATTGGATTTCTCAGGATGTGCACAGGAAAATGTGTTGAAATTCCGTTCACTGGATTACGGGCGCGTTTATTCTGATATAAATTTCCCAAGAAATGTTACAAATCTAATAAGGGGAAGTACGCCTGGGTTCTCAGAATACATCGTCACAGCTTCTGCACGAAAGGAAAGCTTGAACTGCGAGGCAGCGCTCTTTGGAGCGCCTCCGCGTGCGACTCTGCCGCACATCGATGCAATGTGGCGCAGATGCAAAAGACTTATTGATTGAAAACATCGTTATTTACTGTATAATCGTAGAAGATGTGGGCGGGCAACGTAGTCCGGTAGTCCCCTGGTTATTGCTGCTGCGCTGGCCCTCCCCACAAGGCAGGGCTGAAGGTCATTATCATCGCTGAGCAGAATAGCCTCGAACTGCTCCTCTGAGGGGTTTGGAATGGTTTGGTTTGGTTTATGGGGGTTTGACGTCCCAAAGCGACTCAGGCTATGAGGGCCACCGTAGTGAAAGTCTCCGGAAATTTCGACCATCTGGGGTTCTTTAACGCGCACTGACATCGCACCGTTCACGGGTTTGGAATGGGGTGAACTATCTGTACATTGGGTTTCCCGTCGTCTGCTACGGACGCATGGCCGCTCCCAGAGAGCACAACTACACACTTGCGTGTTCAACACTGGGTCGCTCCGTGCCTTTCTGAGAGGGAGAAGTCTTTTAATACTGGTAGAATAATGATGACGGGCAGCACAACGGCAAAATTCAATGCCAATCCACTCGCCGTTGTGGATCTGTGGCTTTTTCTTTTGGCTGCTGAACCGTAGGTCAATGGATCCAACACTTTGACTCGGTATTGTAAGAGAACTCAGACAAAAAATTAAAAAAAAAATGAATGAGTGAGGGAGCCCGGTCATACATATATTTGAAGAGGTTAAAGGTAATAAAAGGTAAACGAAAGCAACAACATGGTATAATGAAAAAGGAAAAAAATGGAGGCACTTAAGCTTCGCCATCATAGGTAAGACGCGTAGCGTTACTGCGTCCTGTTCGCGGCTCCTCTTGCTCACGCAGATACGGACTGTGTTTCCTCTTTCACAATAACAATCATTATGTGAAAATAGCACAAGACATGCCAAACAAATGCCCGCTGCAGCCAAGCCGTACGACCATGCCTGCGTGGCTTGGGGGTAGTGTGTCAAGGGGGGGTTCTATTCTCGACTAAGAATCCAGATTTTCTTCTCGTCGCGATGCAGTTTCTTCATCTATTTACATGTCCTAATGACGTCAGAGTCATATTCCAACGTTGAAATGACCAGCTATGTAATGTTTTCTTAAAGCCAAATCTTTACAGGCCGCGAACTTGCGATTTCGCCGTGGCGGTGCTTCGAAGAGGCACATGACGTCACAACGCGCGCCTCACCGCGGATATTTCTCTCTCTCGCTGCCTAGTCACTACTGCGCATGAGCCACTAGTAGCACCGAGCTAAAGGTGTTCCGCCGCTGCGCAGAGCCGCGCCTTTCTTCAAAATCCAGCTTTCAATTTTCAGTTTTCTCCTCCTTATTTTTCTCCTTCCTTTATCCCTTCATTTGCGGCGCGGTTCGGATGTCCACCGAGATATGTGAGACGGTTACTGCGCAACTTCCTTTCCTCAAAAATCAAACAAAATAAGTGAGCCGACGGTGTTCACAGAGTTAATTACCGTTGACATCTTGGCAATTCTGTTCATTTTCCCGAAAAGAAAGGCGCACAACCGGCTCCGTGGGTCAGTGGAGACCTCAACCTCGCTTTCATGTACGTGGCGTTGGTGTCCAACTGCAAAAGCCTGCTTTGATTGCGTTCTACACACTGGATAGGCAGCGCGCCCTCCCTGCCACCCTGGGAAGTGGCATGCAGCTAATGGTTGTTGGCGAGAGATTGATCACCAAATGAACGCTGAGGTCTAGCCATTGCTGCTGTGCCGCATAATAATAATAATAATAATAATAATAATAATAATAATAATAATAATAATAATAATAATAATAATAATAATAATAATAATAATAATAATAATAATAATAATAATAATAATAATAATAATAATAATAATAATAATAATAATAATAAACACCTTTATTTTCAGACAGCACATTTACAATTCTTAGCACAAGTCTGCCCAAGCCATAAAGGCTTGTCGGGCAGTACTCGGCAGTCGGTGAATGACATATGAAAAACAGGTGTGACAAGCAAGCAAACAATGATAAACCTTAATATGAAAAGCAAACAAGAAAACGAAAACAGATTAAATAACCGACATATGGGTTTTTAAGAAGTTCCTTAATTGTGACAGCGAAGAAACTGAAACGATCGAATCAGGCAAAGGATTAAAAATTTTGGGTATGAAATAATTACGAGTGAAGTGGCCATAATGAGTGTAGCAGCGAGGTACCGTGAAACGGGGGTGATGTCGAAAAGAACGAACAGGAATGAAAGGAACCAAAAATTCGCTCTCCCAAAAGTGAGCACGAATAACTACATGATGGAAGAGGGCATCAAAAGAGGGCAGCTGTAAAAGCGAAAACAAATTGCAGTCAGGTGAAGCATCCGTGTTGTATTCCACGGATCGAAGGATGTTTCTTAGTATGGCATTTAACTTCATTCGCCAAGTTTTTGAGCAATGATAATATACAGTGACTCCATATCTGAGGATACCATAAATAAGAGCATGCGCAACAAGCTTGCGAGTCTGAAAAGGTAATAAATATCGAACATTGTATAGTACACATGATAAACCACGAAGCTTGTTACATACTACAGTAAGGTGACTGTTCCAAGACATATCTCTGTCAAAAAGTATACCAAGGTACTTAACACTATTTGAAAAATTATTAGGAATGCAACAGCAATTAAGACAATGCGAAGAATGTAAGAACAATGGCTCAACAGACGAAAGCTTTTTATGGGGATTATGAAAACAAATGAGTTTAGTTTTTTGTTGAATAATTGAAATCGAATTATTTAAAACCAGTCCATAACATGCACCACATCTGTTCTAAGAGCCTCCATGGCCCGAAGCAACGAAGCATTTGTTGACAACAATAACGTGTCATCGGCGTATTGAAAAACATAACATTCTGTCACAGCATTTGATAAATCATTTACAAATAAATTGAAAAGCAAAGGCGATAAAACAGAGCCCTGTGGAACACCTGCCGACAGAAATGATTCAGAACTTCGATGCCCGCTGATTTCAACAACTTGAGCCCGATTAGAAAAATAGACTTTCAGCAAATTATTAAAAGGACCCCTAAACCCCATGACATCAAGTTTCTCAAGCAGTAGGTCATGCCGAACACAATCGAGCCACAACGCTGTCTGCGCTAATGCATCTCTCTCTCACCACCGCCACATGTATCAAAGCACGAATGAGGCGTCCGCATATCCAGAGAGCCAGTTATGCGTCCTTCCTTCGCTCAATGCCAACACCGTCTAGAACATTGTCAACGCCAATGCCAAGGACCACAGTGAACGCCGACATCTTTCGCTTTGTATATCCTAGATTAGCTGAGCTAATCCACAAGTCTATTAATGAACTATAAATTGAAGGCTGTAAACATCGAAAGTTAACCAAGTCTTCAAATTTTTTCACTTTTCAATTCCTCCGCTGCACATGTGACGACACCACCTTATGGACCAATTTGAATTTTCCCAACACAGCGCCGATAGACTACATTAAGGCGGGTTTGCCGCTGAACGGGACACTAAGCGCTGTTACGCTAATAGTCATATTAAGGATTAGTTTTGTAAAAAAATAAAAACAAAAATTGGTGAGGCCGGAGTCCAAGTCCCAAAGACGTTCGTTTTGGCAAATAAAAAGAAAAGAAAGCGAAAACAGCAGGGAGGAAATGCAGAGAACTTCATTTGAAGTACCCAAGGTTTGTCACCTAAGAGCGGCCGGGAGACAGCAGCTGGATAGTAAAAAAAGAGGAAAAGAAAACAGAGACATGAGCAATAATAAACGACGGTCGTATAACACAAGTATAACAAGCAGGAGAAAAGAACTCCCGGTAAGAAAACGAGGTTTTTGCAGAAAGAAGTAAGGGAACTACATAGAGTGCAGCTGTACATCTGAGAAGACTGCAGTGAGCTTGAGACAGAGCTGAAAAGTGGACAGACAAAAAGAAACAAAACAGTCAGACCGTAAACATGACTTTGTTGACGCCACAGGAAAGAGAATTGAGGTACTACACGTAGGTGAAAAAGAGGAAAAAACAAAGAAAAATACACTGCTGAGGTGGCACACATTCAAATGCGCCCAATCACTTAAACAAAAACTGCAGTTAACAGAAAGGACGAAAAAGAAGAACAAAATTGTACAAGTTATAGATAGTGTTGTCGTGCGGAATAAATTGGCGGAAACGAAATAATGCAGGTGCAAAGCGCATGCCGGTCACATAATGGGTCAACTCCGGACCGCTGGGGCTGCGTTTCAACAGAAGCGATATTTTAAAACATCTGTAGGCCTGTGGAGCGTATTGTAGGCGCACGTTAAATAAGGCTCGGTGGTCTAAACTATTCCCGAGACCTTCAAAACGACTCCCCTCTATAGCCCGTGTGTCGTCGCTTCGGGATGCTAAACAGAAAAATGGCTGTGGTTTAGCACTGGTTAAACCTGTAGTGACGCGATAGTACATCTGGCCGAGTGGAACTTGCTCAGTCGGATTACAAAGTCAGTCTTTCGGCGCACCGCTTCGCTGGGTGTTCCTTTTTCATCTTCGTCCCACTTGACACGGCGCATGCGCGCCGCCGGCAGCAGCAGCTGCTCCGCACCACGTGACCAACCACGTGACCAGCGGTGGCCACGCAGAAGGCTCGAAGAGGTGGCGTAGTATAGCTGTCACTACAAACGTTTTACAGTTTCAGTCCGAGGCTCTTCCGTACATACTCGAAACCCCAACGATAAAATAGACAAGAATATATTGTACGAAAACTTTGACGTTGACAGGCCACAAGTAGGAAACGTTTCTACTGTAACAGCAAGATGCATTTATGTTAGTAACAACGTAAGCTGCCCTCCCTCTAACGAAGAATAACTATTTTTACATTGGTTATTACTAATAAAGGTCTTCGTGACGGTCTGCCAAAAAACTCGAACTATTCCATGAAATGCACGAAATACCCACTTGCGTCAACTCCCGACATATTAATTTCTGAGGTTTCAGCAGCACTTAGAAATTTTTGAATTCTGTAGCTTTGCAATATCGTTACTTTAGCTTGATGTATGCGAGAGTTACCATTTCTGTTTGGCTTGGTAAATAATTTGGTTATTGGACTGACATATGACCTTGCAAAATGACGACATAGGTTATCGTTGGTGTGCAAACAGAGGCTGGCGCATGAACTGTTTCAGGAACAATATGATATGTACCACTAGATGGTTTCAACGGAAGCTCTGGTTCATAGAAAAAGCATAAGCTACCGCTGCATAACGAGTTTAATCTGCCCTCCACCTCTGTTGCGGGCATGCATTCGTGACCAAAGCAGTCATGAAATTTTAAAGCCTTACCTGTTAGCTGGCTAGTGGTACCTTTCGTACATGCATCAATAAATAACAAGTTTAGTAAGCCACGTAAATACAGAACACTCCTTTCAATGTCAGTAACAGCGCCCTCCTTCTGCAAAAGAACACACTAACCTTCAGGAGGCAATATTTTGCCCACCTAGATTTTGCACTTCGTGATGAAATAGGCTTAATAATTTTTTCGACATGGAAATACGGTCATGTAAAAACTGGCTCTACTCTATTAATAATGGACTATCAGGTTGGATATCGGCAGAAACCAGGCTCTACGTGGCAGTCGAAACCTGAAAGACAGTTGTAAATCTTAATTGCTAAATATAGCGTCAGCAATTGATTCATAAAAGTAAATTACGCGCAGTTTTTTTTTGCAGAAAATATACCATACAGTGCACGCAGTCACAAAGTTGTTTTATACATGAGCACATACTTAAAATTACAAAAAAAAATTACTTTAGGTTGGCAAATGAGTTGATTCAGCACAATTGCAATTTATTTTTTGCGAAAATATTAAAGATATACTCTTAAAAAGAATGAAAAAAGTGTCTGCCAACACTGCCTCAGTGTTTAACTCAAAAGCGTTAGCTACGGGAGCTTCAAGTGTTTACATCGGTGCGCTCAGCAAACGTCATGATGATCATCATCATCAACAGCCTTACTACGCCCCCTGCAGGGCAGAGGCCTTTCACATGTATCTCTAATTAACCCTGTCCTTTGCCAGCTGCGCCCATCGTGTGCCCGCAAACTTCTTAATCTCATCTGCCCACCTAACCTCCTGCCGCCCACTGCTACGCTTGCCTTTTCTTGAAATCCACTAAGTTACCCTTAAGAACCAGCGGTTATCTACCCTTCGCTATACATGCCCTGCCCCAGCCCATTTCTTCCTCTTAATTTCGACTAGAATGTCATAAACTCGTGTTTATTCCCTTGAGTTGAACACTTTTCGTTAGCCTCGAAGTTTCTGCCCCGTAAGTGAGTGCCTCTAAGATGCAGCTGTTGCACACTTTTCTCTTGATGGATATCGCTAAATTGGCATTCGTTATCTCAGAGAACCTGCCATATGCGCTCCACCCCATTCTTATTCTTCTATTTATTTCTCTCTCATGATCCCGGTCAGCGGTCGCTACCTCCCCTAAATAGACATATTTCTATACCACTTCTTGCAACTAGCTACTAATTGTGAACTGCTGTTTCACTGGTAGACTGTTGAAAATTACTTTGTTTTTGTGCATGTTAATTATAGGGCCACCGTCCTTCTCTCTCTGTCTAACTGAATGATCATGCTCTGCAATTTATTTCCTGGGTGACTATGTAAGGCAGTGTCAGCAGCGGGTTGCAGATTATTCAGGCATTCTCCATAAACTCTTACCCCCGGTCAAATGTCCAGAGGAAACCCCCAAAATGGAGTAGATTTGTAATGAGGGAGTAATTACTCATGGGCATTGACATTTTTTGCCGTATAGCAGCGCTTTGTTGGATGTCAATCAGTGTTTACACTCTTATTACAACTGTTATCAATAACGATTCCCAGTTCAGGCCTCGGAGTACCTCCTGTAAACAGGCGGTGAATAGCATTGGCGAGATCATGTCTCCCTGCCTGACACCCTTCCTTCCTGGAATTTTATTGGTGACATTAAGGAGGACTAAGGTAGCTGCGCAGTTGCTATAGATATCTTCCTGTATTTTCACATAATGTTCTTCTACACCCTGATTACGCAATGCCTGCATAAGTGCCGAGGTTTCCACTTAGTCAAATGCTTTCTCGTAATCAATAAAGGCTATTATAGGTGCTTGTTATATTCTGCGCATTTCTCTAACAGCTGATTGATAGTATGAATATAATCTATTGTGGAATATCAGCAAACGTGGAGAAGATCAAATCCAAACATTCACAGATATTACCTTTCCGGAAACATCCCTTCTAAGACACATGCAGCGCCATTTACCTCATGGATTTAGCACTACTATTGCTATTAACAGCCACTTCCGCTACATCCTGTACATTTCCTCGTTGCATCACTTATTATAATAACTTTATAAACATGAGGCACTCGAAGATGTCTGCAAGAGTGAACAGTCGACTGCCAGCCATGTCAGCGCGGAAGAATACGTAATATATTCCGTCTGGTGTGGCTCTGTATAAGGTTAGAACACCTCTTTTCGGCCTTTAATAGCAGGAGGACCTTCACGTCGGGGAGCGGAGTAAACGCCCCGTGCCTCAGCCATGAATCATTGTGTGATCCGAGTGAGTTCGGGACCTCTGTTCTGACGACTCCATATAGCCGCTGTAGATAAAAGGGAACGTCTTGTGAGGAACTGGAAATGTAGGATAAAGCAGGTAATGGAATAAATTGGCTGGAAAACGTAAGCGATGCAACGCTATTTTAGCTGTAGAGTTTGGAGAGTGTGTTTGGCCGAATGCTCCTTTTTCTTTCAGAAAATACCTTCAACTATCCACACATGGCGTGTGTGCAGCATATATTTATATATATATATATATATATATATATATATATATATATATATATATATATATATATATATATATATATATATATATATATATATATATATATATATATGGCAGTACTGTCGCTGCCAGGCGGCGCGAGCGCGCTGGTATTTCACACTCAGAAGTAACTTGAGCAGATCCCTACACGGCCAGCGAATACCAAACCAAAGTGCCACCAAAGAAACAGAAATTATCTGTGGATGTTAATTAGTACCATAACTAGAAGGAAAGCACTTAAGCACTCTACATAGAGGCCGTCCCAAAGTATACTCTCAAAATTCATGAAAAAGATATTACAGGCAGTGAACTTTCGTCTATAATTTCAGCCTGTCTGGCTGCAGAACTCCGGAGCAAGTATGTTCTTGAAGTACTCTTCCTCGCTTGATTGCTTCAAAAATCTTCAAAACTTAAACATGATCATGTTGTAAGGAAATGCAGCGTTGATAAGAGGCACAGTTTTTAATTGTGGTGAAAAAAATGGAGATATGCAATGAGAGGCATATTCACTTCATTTAACTACACCGAGCTTACTGAGAATAGAGGACCAATCCTTCGCAACTTTTTAACAAGCATTTAAAGAATTTATGGCCGATATGAACAACGAAATTTTACGATGCTTCTTCTCAAAAAGACGTTGCACCATCTACCTAAATAAGTAGGATTTTAGCCTGAAGAAAGTTGAAAGAGTGAAATCTCTCGGTAAACACCAAAAATATTGGTAGCAAACGTTTGGAAATAACCAAAAAAAATTTGAAACATTTTGTGTCACTAAAAACATTTACTAAGGCCTCACTTTGTAAAAGCATCAAAGCCCCAGTGGTGTTTAGTTTTTTTACAGTATTTTATGTAGGAATTTATCTCGGACACAACTGGCTGAGCCTTCATTGTCCCAAAAAGTGTTCTCCATAACTATTGTTTATACCGATATGTACGTCCTTGAGAAAAGCAGTGTGTGAGTGTTACTCGAAATGGAAGTGGTCTGAGCCTGCATATGAACCTGTTTATCATTTGTAGATCTTCAGCTACTCTAAACTCAATGAATTCTATCCAGGCTCACAGTAACGTTATCAGAACAACTATCACGTGATTTCTTTCCTTCCGCACTACGTCTCTGCACTTCCTGAACGTCTTCCAATGGCAAGTGGCGGAACAACAGAGATGAGGATATCGTAATGGCAGTACAGCATGACGCATAGCCGAAAGCGACGAAATTCACTCGCATAGCTAATACCTCCGTTCCGAGTGACTTCTCCTTTGACTCCGTGCAACTAAACATGTTTTCAGGTATCCCGGCTCTGCAGTAAGTGACACAAAATTCATTATTACATAAAGTCTACGTATAGCAGAACGTTCTATAAGCTTCTGAATCTTAATCCAAGGTTTGGAATGAGGTTCAGTGAAAAAACTTAATTTAGGAAACTGCAGAGGCTGGAGCCTGGCCCGATCCCAGCACCATCGGAGGGTAAAGATGGTGGAAGCGTCGCGCTAACAGTTTATTTGCTAAAGCCAGTTACACACACTTGGGCTACCCGCCTGCTTTTCATGTTATTTCGGACCCATCTGAATAACACGGTATTAAATCTCCCTTGTAGCCTCCTTCTGCTACAACGGGCATAAGAAATTGTGGTACGTAAAGGCTTCACATGCAAGGAGGAAATTATTAAGTTAGGCCTAATGAATGCTTACTTTTAAAACACATATTCATATTTTTGCAAACTTAGCAACCTTCAGCAAATGTTTATTGTAATGGATAGCACCAAATGTCAAAAAATGTACAGTACTCACGGATTGAAATAGGACATTCGGAGCGCAAGCCAAGAAGTGCCACGCAGGCATGTGGTAAACCACAGGGCGGCTCGTTGGCAACTGGAAGGAACAATTCTGCTTTGTAGATGTTCTCCCCCTCGCGCCATACCACAATGCACCACCTTGGTTCCATGAGCATCTACGGGCGGCGCTCCATGAAGCGACGGCCACGCGCTCCGAATGTCCTATTTCAATCCGTGAGTACTGTACATTGTTTTAACCTCAGATATCTCTGGAAACGTTTTGAAATTCGTGATGACTTTTGTGATTCTTGTTTTTATGTTTCAAACAAGAGCCGCACTTCGAAATTATATTTCATTCAAATACTAAATGTTAAGCTTAACTAAAATAGACAAAAGTATAGAGAAATATTTGAAGCGCATGAATGACAAAAGCATTTCGCGCCACGTAAGCTCGTGTTTAGGCAGTTCAGTTCTTAGTATAAATTTAACGCGCTTGTCCTTGCTTTTGGGTTATAATTTTCTACGATTCGGCCAAGTTTTGATAAGACCTTTTCCAACATTCTCCGAAAACGGTCATGTGACACTCTAAAGTGCCTCCGAGCGCCTCAATTCCTGCGTTCGATTGTGCTTTGTCTCCACTGCTATTTTTTTCTAAACCACTCACGTTGTCTCTGGTGTCACTGAACCTGTCCCCATAGTTCCTTCCCACAATGTAGTCATGCTGGTCAGGTGCCAGAGTTCTTGATGAACCGTGTCCTTTCCCTCCGAACTCATTCTCTACAAACATTGATCTTTTTTCAGCGTCGTAGCCCTGAACCTAAGGGGCGTTGCGAAGCCGGCTGTGCACGCCCCTCTGTTTGCGGTCGAGTGACGCCCACGGGTCCCTTATTCGATCGATCTCGCTGACAGCTAATCAATGCGGCCCCATTTCTGGGGAACAAGGCGACGTGACCTGCATTTATCGGCCCCTCCACTTTAACTGCACTATGTTTGTTCCATTTTGCTTGAGAGCACCATTTCTGGTACTTATTTTGCATGCTGTCGAGAATGTGGTTTCGATGTCCCAGTCAGTATGGAAGTGCATGTACACTGGAAGACAGCGGCGCGAGTACGGGAGAGATATCCTCCTCTTTGGACTTTTATGGAAGCAGCCGCAGCAGAGAGTTCTAAAGATGTAAACGTTTGAACGAAAACATCTTCGACGTAAGTCTGTCTGCTTGGTTTCTTGGGATAGCTGAAAGAAAAGTGACGTCAACCAATATTTTGTCTTTGCCCAACTTTTCGGGACCAACTCGGTCCCTTCTTCAGGGGTGACTAAAATGCGCCAGCAGCAGCAGCGGGTTGCTGCCTTCGTTCTCCCTTTGTTAGCACAGTCCACTAAAGTACGCGGAGGGGAGCGTTCCTGGAGTCATATTCATCGCCGCCATCAACTGTCCAAAGATGTAAACACCGTCAGTGTAGGTGCAGCATGTCGCCACCAAGCACCTACAGCATGTTGCCACCAAGAAAGAGGAAGCAGGAAAAGAAGTGGGAAACGGTAAAATCAGGAGAGGGTTATCAGCGAAATTGGCATAGCAATAAACATGCGGCCCGGTTCCAATTTGTCGCACAAAAGACACCTCAGTAAGCGCTGAGTGCATGACAAACCGTGAGAGGTTTCGGCCGCCGTGGCTGTAAAGCGAGCAATTTTACCTCCGTCAAAGGGCCGCTGAGTACATAGCAGCGTTAGTGTTCTACCCTTGAACACACGAAATTGGCAGTAAAGATTCTTCTCTGTCCAACAGACAAAGTGCATATAAATTATTCATGTTAATCACGGTGCCAGCGCGACCCCTAGTTCTAAATGTGGTCCATTAACGGTAAAGTGGGCCACTTGCCATAAAATATAGCCATCCTGAAAGATTTTGTTAACACGGAGTGCGATTGTCCCCGTTCCTGCAATAAGTTGAGAGCGCAGATAGGTGCACTTTTACTTGCATCAACGTCTTCGAACAAGAGGACATTTACAAAGGTGGGAAAAAATTTCGCGTCCCACTTTTATTTAGAGCTTGTATTAGTGGCTTATGGTTCATAGCAAACAGATATAAAAGCCCAAGTTTTTATTGTTGCACTGATAACAAGCATTGATCCCATGCTACTGTTCATTTGTAGTGAAATATTCGAACGTGCAGCAGGACAGCAGTTTAAAATTTGCTATTTGCTGCTGAGCAATTGCACTGTTTTACTTCAAAGTGCAAGTGGAAAAAAGGAAATTATGGTTCGAGGCTCGAACCCGGGGCCACCGTCCTAGTACCGAGTTCGAACCCCGGACCAGGGCGAATTTTATGTGTTGCATATTTCAATCACTCAGTTCAGCCCTTGGGCGCGGCCGGGCAGCCACCAAACTACGTGACATGACGTCTCGACAGCTGGAGGAAAAGCTGGGCCCCAACTCGCGCGGTCGCGCGCGGCCGCAGCCACCACCTGACTCCCGCTCCTCCCGCTAGGGGCGCTGCGCCGGCGCGTGACGTCACGGAGGAAAAGCTGGGCCCCAACTGGCGCGGTCGCGCGCGGCCGCACCCACCACCTGATTCCCGCTCCTCCCGCTAAGGGCGCTGCGCTATGATTGACGTCACGGCATATGTATAAAAGAGCTGCGCTCCTTCGCCGGGACAGTTTTATACCCCTGTCACATGGTCATTTCGAGGGCCCTCGAACCGATAGTCTATCGACTCAAAGGCGATCGAGCGCTGCTACACGGGCAGTTTCAATGGCGATCGAGTCAATAGCCTATCGAGTCAACGGAGCAGCACGGAACTCCATCGAGATATGCAACGCATTCTTGGCTTAACCAAGCTAAGCCTGGCCATTTTTTGTTTTATTTTTAACTACGACGTTTCTGAGAAAGCTGTATACCTTCCCTTTGTTTCCGTATGGCTGCGCTTGTGTGGATGTTAATGAGTAATTACTCCCTTATTACACATCTACTTCACCTTGGGGGATTCCCTTAAACGTTTGACCATTCCTTCGTCCTCGTCGCTTTCTATTCGTTCGCCTTGAGCTTCTAAATGTCAGGGCTAAAGGCGGGGCTGTTCAGGTGGAAGAGAAGCACTGATAGTGTCAGATATTAGAGCTTCGAAAGAAACCAGGGAGGCCATGCACGCTGCTCAAGTAGAAGCATAGAGGTGGACCAAGGTGGTGGCCTACTAAGCACTTAAATGTTGCGCAGGTGTAGTGTATATGTTTCCCCTCACCAGCGAGAAGGTTTACATCGGCCAAACAAGCCGGTGTATCAATAAACGGCTGCGCGAACACAACTCATTGGGTTCTACTGATGGACAAAACCTGCCTCGTCATTGTCGCGAGTGTGGCTGCTACCCGCTGTTTGGCAATGTAAGCATTCTTGGCAGATGCAGGGGGAAAGGAGAACGCGAAGTTTTTGAAGCCTACTGTATCAGGTCGCATGTTGAAGATTGCTTTAGCACAACTTCGGTATGCATGTTAGAAAAAGACATGTTTTTTTTTGTCGCGCGGGCGATAGTTGTGTTGCTTATCTATTTAATTTCACTGTCCAGTGATGGTTTTGATATTGATGCGCATGTTCTGTGAGCCGTACTGGGAAAGTGTCTCGTCCAATAGATCACAGTTGGTAGTCCAGCCGTTGTGTTGTGAATTCCTCCTCTTCACTGGTTTTTTCACTGGATTTTTCGCCTAACCTAAAAGACCTGGACGCTACCAGATTGCGGCTACCATGTATGTGATGCACTGGAATGTGCTGGAGATTTTTTGCAATGCCTTTCATGATTCCACAGACTACTGTCCAGGAAATATACTAGTTTTAACGCGATAGCTTCAAAACTTCCCTTGTGCAGAAAATCCGGCGTCGTAGGCGCTTTGAGTAAAAAATACCAGGAAAAGCAACATATTCGGCCATCTGGGTCACGTGATCTTGAGGAGTCATCTAACCTCCCGACATGATTATGAGCAAGTTACCACCATGACATGTGGGAGTTTAATTTCTTTTGATGGAAAATAAGGGCTCTACGGTTGAGTCGATCCTCCTCGTGCAGTGGCAGAAAAGCTTCCCCGCTTCACTTCAACCCACACTCCCCCCTGGAGTGCGAGCCGGGAGCACGAAAGCAACAAAGAATTGCGTCAGTATGGAAAGTGACTTTAAATCACCGAGGCAACGGCACCTGTGCAAGAAAAAACGCGTGTGCTATCGATTTCTAAGACGGGTATTTTCGCCCTTCGCCGACGATGTTTTAATCACGCCCTAAACAAGCGTGGCTAATGGGAAGCCACGTAAGTGGGCTGAACATCAGCTCCAGCACTGCCCGTGTTGCGAGCAGCATAGGACGTGTCGGTGTCCTTGTACTCAGCGCTTACTTCGATTCAAAATAGGTTGCTCCCGACGGGGCAGCTTTTTCGTTTTAAGAAACAAAAACGACACGCGGCCTAATTGGCGAGGCGCTGATCTGTAAAGCCTAATTAACGAGAGGATGTGTGATTCAGACTTGGAGCATGGGCAGAAATTTTTCAACTGCTCGGCACCTAGGTGATGTCCCTCGTTAATTTTCAAGGCTCAGCGCGCTAACAAGGCTGCTTCCATACTTGCTTCAAATTTTGGAGGTGCGCCTTTGTCGGCAACTGAAAGACAAACATGAGCACCCTCTTGAGAGCGAGGCTTCGTGCCAGCGTCGTCACCCCAATCACCATTTTGGCCTCACACGTTCTGTCCCGGGTCAGGGCGGATGTGACGCAGGGTGGATGATCTGTGATGAGAGCAAGGAGTGCAGATGGAGGGTGAAACAACGTCTTAGGTCGTAATGAACAGTTACCACCATTATGTCATTAACAGCGCACGTTTCAGTCTTCGGCAGTATACATCTTGTTAGCACATGAGACAGAAAAGCATTTATCTCAGAATTCCCCCTTTTGTTCTCGATCTACAGGCCTTGCCTTCTACGTGAGCCGTTGATTGGTGTAGCCGGTATTTCACTGCCTTGCGAGCCCTCCATACTTTCGGAATGTCACGGGATCTTTTCGCATGACTGGAGGGGAAGTTTTATTTAGTTGGTTGCACCTTATTGTAGCGCCGAGTTAAAGCATACAAGAAACTAGAAGGAAACGAAATATGTGCCGAAATATATAATGTCCAGCGATTTCAGATAAAAATTTTGAAAACTGAAAAATTGCAAGTTACCTTTACGGTTATATTGAAGTGAATGGCCCATTCTCCAGAAGAAGGGTTTTCTGGCGGGCTAGTTGGTGCTTCTCGTTCATGATTAAACTGCGCGAAAGAAACAGGGACACAGGCAAGAAAATACATACACACGCAGAGCGCAGACTTCCAACTTATATTCGAAAAACGCTTTCGAGCATTCCTTTTAAACGCACCGACCCACCACGTGACACAGCCCCGATCCAACACAGCAGATAGGTTTAACAGTTTAGTAGAGCCAATCTAGAGAACCAGTCTAAAAAACCCCAAATATATGCGTACCTAAACACCCTTGATACCTAGATGAAAGGAGAGCGGAAGAAAAAATCTGACGGTGAAACCAAAACTTCAAAGAGAACGAAAACGAAGACGGCCTAACCATCTATTACCAGCGAAAAACTTACTAAACAAAGGAAAGAGACGTGAAATTAAAAGTAGCAACGGTAAAACATGAAGGTGCAAGCACTAAAAAGTAGACAGAAAAGCATAAAAACGAAACCATATGAATGATACAAAAGAATAACAACGAGGCTAAAACCATGAAACCGAAGGTGAATATTGAAAACAACAATAAACAAAGGTAAAGGCGACGCGAAAATGACAAAGGCTAAAACCAGGCTATAATCTATGAAGGATGGAAACAAGTAACAAGAGGAAAGGTGCAGGGTTAAAAATGACAGTTTCAAGTGTTACTTTCTAAAAACGAGATATCTTAATTCGAAAGCAGAATGGACGGTGTGCTCACACAATTTTTCGCATTCTTTGCGATTAAGAAGGCCTCAGTTATTTCCTTTTCTGTTCTTGTTCTAGCCGTAGCGAGGAACATTGTGCTTTTTGCACTTTTTACAATGTACATCTAAATTGCCTCCTGAGTTGGTAGACAGATTGCGAACGTGTTCAGCTGCCCTCTCATTGAAGCATCGCCGAGTTTGGCCGTTGTAAATCTTTCCACAGGACAACGAAACCTGATAGATAGCTTCCTTGGAACATTCTATGCAATCAAGGCTGTGATTTAAAGTGCATCTTTTATATCTTCTTTGTTCAAGATAGCATACACTTTAGCAAATTTTCACGGCGCCGCAAACACAAGTTGGACGCCGTATCTTCCTGCAACTTTCTTTAAATTGTGTGACACAAGGTGCACGCAAGATCATGACACACACAGGATTTCGTTCGTTGTTCTTTTGGCGGTTTGTATTCTTCATGCCCCGTAGCAAGCTTTCGCAAATACCCTGCATCTTTACTCTTGATACTTGTTGTTTCCATCCTTCATAGATTTTAGCCTGGTTTTAGCCTTTGTCATTTTCGCGTTGCCTTTACCTCTGTTTATTGTTGTTTCCAATATTCACCCTCGGTTTCATGGTTTTAGCCTCGTTGTCAATCTTTTGTATCTTTCATATGGTTTCGTTTTTATGCTTTTCTGCTTACTTTTTAGTGCTTGTACTTTCATCTTTTACCGTTGTTACTGTTGGTTTCAGGTCTCATTCCTTTGCTTAGTAAGTTTTTCGCTGGTAATAGATGGTTAGGCCGTCTTCGTTTTCGTTCTCTTTGAAGTTTTTGTTTCACCGTCAGATTTTTGTCTTCCGCTCTCCTTTCATCTAGGTATCAAGGGTGTTTAGGTACGCATACATTTGGGTTTTTTTTAGACTGGTTCTCCAGATTGGCTCTACTAAACAGTTAAACCTATCTGCTGTGTTGGATCGGGGCTGTGTCACGTGGTGGGTTGGTACATTTGAAAGGAATGCTCGAAAGCGTTTTCCGAATAAATGTTGGAAGTCTGCGCTGTGTGTGTACGTGTTTCTTTGCCCTTGTCCCTGTTTCTTTCGCGCAGTTTAATCGTGAATCATTCTTCTGATATGCATCAAAATCTTTCAGTGTGTTTCCGTCAGTCGCATCGAACATTTAAGACTGCTATAGAAAACCAATCTGGAAAGCTCTTGACGATAGGAATAACGTTAATAAAAAAAAACCGTCGGGTTATCTGCAGATATGTTGGTCGTTATAGTGCCATCCTATATTATATAAGAAAATTCCGTTCATAAATGGCTTTCCGTTCAAAAATGCTTTTGTGTAGAATTGCTGGGTACGGAAATGGTGCTTGTTCGGGTTCGTTATACCAGAAATATTCGGTGAATGAAGCGTTGTAAACATATGAGTGCGCAGCGTACAGCCAATTGGATTAATTGTGTGGCTTCCGAAGAGCAGGTGCAGCTTGCTCTGGACAGATATAATTAGCGATGAGTCCGAGAAGACTTTCTCCAGCAGCGGATGTGGGTGGGCCGGTGATAACCATGAAAATGTTCATTAAAAACCCAGCCTTATTGATTTCCTTCGGGTCTGACACCCAAAGTGAACAACTCGAAACTATAATGGGAAGGAGTCATACAATGTGAACATGCATGCGGCATAGTAACTGAATGGGAATTTTTGTGCTGTGTGGCGGAGCCTTTCCGACTACGCTAGATGCTCCTGCGAGCTCCGTTCCTTGCACTCTTACTGTTAGGGCAACTCTTGCATAGCCTGCTGTTTCTTTAGAGCAATAGCGTCGACATCTTACATTTCATTTTGTTGGATTTCCTCACCATGCTATTATTGTAAACTGCCCAAATGCCGCGCGGCCACTACCGTAGTGCTGTCGTGGGGATACGAGGTTCCACGGACCATTCAGGAGATTCTCGCCGGTGATTAGCCACCAAGCTTTGATACCCCAAAATAATCTTTGTATCCATTAGTTTTCGCTTTGTATAATTTAAACAACCTTTCATAGGCAAAAACAAACAAAAACTTCTGATTGTTATCGGCGGTCTAAAAACAATCCTCAAGACAGCTAGTACTGAAGCGAAGGAGCCGCCAACTTTCCAGCTTTAGACTTTCTACACGCATTCTCCCTTCAGGTTAAACCTTCTTTCCTCTACATTTCCTTCGGTAAGGAGCTTAGGCGGCAGCTCCAGGTTCGGTGGTCTACAGCTGAGAAATATTTTTCAGAATGTAGGCAGCACCGGGGTATCGAAATGCTAACACTTCGTAATCTCAAGAGCACTTGCTCATCCCTAGTGCGTGCATCAAAGGGTTCATGTATGTTTTCATTTGCTAGCATGCTGGAGTTTCCTACAGCAATGGCAATGGGGGGGGGGGGGGGGGGGGCAAGACAAAGAGCGTTACATGAAACTTGTGCTTCCTAACCCGGGCGCTGTTCAACATCCGCTTTTTCAAGTCACCTTTTCGCTGCTCGTGGGCGCGCCGCCGTCCTTGATTCTCATTTCTGTGACCTCGCTGCAACATCTTTTGCTGTCGCACTTGCATAGTGCAAAGATTTGTACGGTACCCAAGTGAGGGTTGAGCTAGCGCAGTCAATTCCACTCTCCCATCAAATGATATCAAAGAAAATAAACAGGCTCGCGGTGAAGCAAAAAAATTCGTTTCAACTAAAACATCTTTGACGCTACATTTCAAATTGGCGGACAGGATGTAGGATAAAGTGGAATGCGAAACGCCAGATTGGGCATGGAGACCACCCTTATAATACTTTAAACAGTGTATAGACTGTCCATTCACATTTGTTTATAAAGCGTATAGACCTTCTATACTACAATTCTAAGCACAAGTCTATTAGGAATACAAGTTCTGCACACAGTCTGCACACAGTCTATAGATTTTTGGCCATAAACCTTGATCATATCTTATCTATAGAATATGACCTAACGCAAGAAACAGTCTATAGAACGGCAATAAACTCTACAAGACGTCTATGACAGTCTATAGACCATTTTCATATCGGCGGCTGCGTTAATTGGAAAGGCGTTTTTCTCAGTTGTTCAAAAACTCTGAAGTGGAGTTTGCTGGTTAAGGGGAAAGAAGTCTAAAGTTGAGAAAATTAGAGCAATGGAAATGTGTGGCAAAAGCATGAATTTACGAGGGTCGTGGCAAACATCAAGCGGACGCGAAGAATCACCCTTCATCTCCACAGAAATCTCGTCCAGTGACAGGCCCTCTCGCCCACGCACTGCACAGTGCCATCCTTGAGAAGGTAAACCAAAACTCGACTCATTCTGTGGATAAGGGAAACGAGGAGCTTGCATCGCAATCCGAGCCATGTCCAACAGCAGCAAGCAGCCGACGCACGGCTGCGCCATCAGAAGGAGAGGCGACCCGGCGACCCATCAATTCAGATTGTGCGTCCATCCGTCGACCGGCCGCGGTGGCTCAGTGGTTAGGGCGCTCGGCTACTGATCCGAAGTTCCCGGGTTCGAACCGACCGCGGCGACTGCGTTTCTATGGAGGAAAAACGCTAAGGCGCCCGTGTGCTGTGCGATGTCAGTGCATGTTAAAGATCCCCAGGTGATCGAAATTATTCCGGAGCCCTCCACTACGGCACCTCACTCTTCCTTTCTTCTTTTACTCCCTCCTTTATCCCTTCCCTTACGGCGCGGTTCAGGTGTCCAACGATATCTGAGACAGATACTGCGCCATTTCCTTTCCCTAAAAAACAAATTATTATTATTATTATTATTATTATTATTATTATTATTATTATTATTATTATTATTATTATTATTATTATTATTATTATTATTATTATTATTATTATTATTATTATTATTATTATTATTATTATTATTCATCCGTCGCAAAACCGAAAGAGAGGTAGCGCCGAATCAAGGCCACAGAATTCCGCGTTTCGGTGGTTTAAAGAACGATCGCTTGGGTTCTGCGTATCTTAAAAGCGAATAATGCGCTTTTACTGACTCGTGCCATTGCGTCCCGCCATCTGGAGAGTGTTAGCCAGAAACCGCCTTCAATCTAAGGCAGAAAAACATTGGGGTGTCGAATGCGTAAAGAGCCGAGTGCTTTATCATGTACCAAAGACTTCTGCAGGCAGAAAAGTTTTCACTAAGGAGTGCCAGCCGTGTCGGACGGAACATGCCGGAACAGGCCTCGGGAACGCGCAACATAAACACATCTGGCCACCGCTTAGCTCTGCCTTTAAGGATATGAAGCGCTAGCGTTAATGGCTGCCTATAGCAGTTTTCCTTCATAGACGGCCACTGTTCTTTGTTCATTTTCCCGCAATTATCACAGCACTGTTCTGACATTCTTGTTTTTGAACTCCATATTACGCGCATAATGTTGCTTGTAAGTACACGCATTGATTAGTACTCACCGCACTCCAAACGCAATCACATGGCCACAAAAACGTTCAGCCAAGAAGCAAGGTCAGCAGTGCGAAAACTTTACACTGCTCACGCCATCTCCGGGGGCAGCACCGTGCATCAGATAGCCGAGATTCTCCGTTGGCCGGCGCATGCCGGCGCTACTGTGCCACTTCAATCAAAGATGATATGGAACGGCAGCATGCACTTTGCAACACTTTTAACAGTTCACCGCGCCGTGGGTCACCGGTGGGTCACATCGTGTATTCATGCTTGGCGGCAGCTGATACTGAGTGGCGCATTGAATCCGTGGGTCAGCTCTGAGTTATCACTGCCTGCGAAAAGCACACATTCCACGCCGTTGTTGCCATTGATTGCCACTTGCAAGAAGCTGGCTTCGCCGTGGCTCCATGTGGATTGTAGCTGTGCACTGTCACGGTGTACCCAAGAAAATGAAGGTGGTCTATCGGTGACACACGCTGCATAAATAGGGACTAGGTCTCCGAAAATCGCTTTTGCAGTAAGAGTGTTAATGAATATTTCGGTAAATTATAACTTCTTGAGGGAGAGAAAAATGAGCGGGAAGGCAGGGAGGTAAACTGGGCGACGCCCAGTATGCTATCCAACACTTTGGAGCTGGACGGAGGGGGGGGGGGGGGGGAATAGAAAGGGAAGAGAGAAAAATAAAATAACTTTCTCAGGTGTCCGTATTCGTTTACTAACAGTGTACACAGGGCACATACTGAAAGTTTACAACCTTGAAATCAATCCAGAGTCCTTCACGCAGGGGAGTCGGCCATTGCGAATAAGTGGCAGTAGGAATTTTTCAATGCCATTCCCAGCCACAGGCGACGCAACAGCGTAGCATAGCAGCGGGAGAGGCTGAACAGTGGACTCAGTTAAATTGAAGGCTCGAGGCAGTGAAAACGGCATGCTGACTTCCCAGAGGTGGACCATGACGCTTAAGTGCGGGTTAGGCCAAGTTCTTGCAGATGGCTTGCTGCGTCGGTTCTTCACGGTGGCATCCGGACAGTGTTCGCACTGCAGGTCGCGGATCGAGCTCCAGCGTCAGCTGTGTCGCTTCCGACAATGCCACTGTGTTTTTGTAGCCGCTGGAAAATGATGTCATGGCCCTCTTCGAGTGTCTCGCGTTGCAGATATCTCATAAACGCTGCGATTTGCTCCTCGTCGCCATTGCGTGAAGCGTAATTGTGACAATGCAGGGCAGCTTTTGAATAGCAAAGCACAGCCTATTGGGGCGGGGGGAAGGGGGGTACTGCACAGCCGCACAAAGAGCGGCCAATCTGACCCGGTGGAGGTTGTCCGAACCAACACTAAGCCATCTGCATATGCATAAGTGTGGTCACTATACTCAGCGTGGAGTATGGAGAGTGAGCGCTCTATAAGGGCCGACGCAGATCAGTCCGATTTATTCCATATCTTCGAAATTGTAATGCGCACACATGGCTACCGCAGACACCACAGAGCAGTGGAAGGCCGTGTGGATAGGATGAACTGTGATGGCATGGAAGACTGGTGGGCTCCTATTACTTTTTTTTAAAACGCAGCGTGCTGCCTTTCCACCAGAAATAACAAAAGGTTATGCTGGGAAATCCTTCTTAGATGACGTCGTGAATCGGCAAGGTGTAAAGGGCTATATACGTTGAAATGGATAGCCCTTGGCGACAGCAATGGCTCCATGTGTTGTGGTGCCGCGAGGGAGGCTCAGCCATGTGCGAAGAGCCTGGCCTTGTACACTATGCAGGGCACGGAAAATCATCTTGCATGTTTTAAAAGCAAGTGAGTATTTTACCGCAGATATTCTATGGAGAGTGCTTTGTACAGCGGCAGAATTGGCTGAACCGACGAGCCCCATGATTTTGCGCATGAAACTATTAAGAGGAGAACAGCAGAGATTAGCTCTTTCTTGAAAAAGGTGCAATGCGGGCATCATAATGATTTCAGTCTTTCATATTTCCTAAGAAAAACTATGAGAAGACACAATATAAAATGGTATGGCCGTCTATATATACCGGATATGTAATGATACATCTTGCTTGTATATGCCACCAATGCTCACTTCTCGGCTGAAATTCCCGAACCTTGCTCTCAGAAAATAGAGAACCTTACGGTTGCTGCCCTTTGAAGTCCTGCTCGCACATAGAGCGCGTCACAAAGGATGCCTAAATGCAGATATCGTCGGCATACGTAGAGATGTGTACGGTATGAGGCGTGTTCTTTGAGAGTGCTATATGTGTGAAATTAAACAAAGTTGGGGAGCTGCCTCACAAGAAGGGCGGGCTGCATACATTCGCTATGTCAAGTTCATTGCCTGAAGCAAATAAGGCTGCCTTCCTCTGCCGTTAATTCTAGGTCTTCACCGTATGATGTGGGGGGCGCTGAAATCTCCGGTAATAATCCAAGGAGCCTGGGGTGCCGCTACGATGGCAATCAGCATTTCGCAGTACATTTGAGAGGAGGAGAGGTATACGGTACATTCGGTGCGAACTCCATGGTTCCTTTTTTTTCATAAAACAGGCGTACTGGTTGTGATTGCTGTGTTGAACTGGGTAGCAAATGAAAGTCATGTCTGCGCGAATGTAGACCTAAACTTTACTGCGCTCCCCGCTTGTTCGGGCGAAGAAAGGCTCGTATCCGGAAAGCTTTATTGCTTGGATTAAGTTAGGCTCCCTGAAGGCCGACTTCGAGAAGTGGTTGTTTCTTCTGAAAAAACGTGTTGGCCGAAACAATTGAAATCTGTGACCGGCCTCTTGTGTTCCGCTTTAAAAGCACAGCGCCTTTGTTTTCCTCGCGAGACGCGGGAAGCTGGCCAGACATTGTGTTTTAAAGAAGTTGAAGCGCTGCACCCAGAGAATCCAGCGCCACAAAACGCTTCGAGCTGTTGGGGAATGCAAAGCTTGTAGCAGAGGGCGATGGCGTTGACCACCGAGCTTGTGCCTATTCCGTACAAGCGTACGCGCGTGGCTTCGTACATAGCGTGTCTTCATTGCGACCCAAGTACTTGTAGGGTCGGATCACAACTGAGTTTGATAAAAAAAAGTTTTAGGGTGGATTCCATTGTTTTTGAAGTTCAAAAGCTTCAGACATGCGCCGACCTTTAATTCAGATTACAAGTTGTTTTTTCAAACACTTTCTTTGAAGGCATCCAAGCATGACGCAGGTTTTCTGAGTCGGGTCACGTGGGTTTTCTTCAACAAGCGTGACGTTGGTTTCTGGCCAGAACGCCAACACCGCCTTTTCCACTGATTGAGAGCCTTTAAGCTACCACCTTTAAATGCAGCAACAGGATTTGCCGTTCCTGCAGACGTGACTGACCGCTCCTCAACAATCGACACCACGGCCACAACTCGGGAAGCAACGTGGTGAGCTGCACGTCACAAGACCATGACGAGGGAAGACAGGAAAGCGACGAACTTGTGAGAGGATTTAAAGACAGCGCCAGCACCTGTTCTGACAGATCACCGCCCACTCCAACTCCAGGCATCACACACTGTAGGAGAGATCCTAAAACGAGCTCTACTTCTGTTGCGGTAGAGGCAACACCAACGAGACCGGGCTAGTCCCTGCCATCCTGTCGGTCTCCTCAGCGAGCAACTACCGCCTCCACCCGAGGCTACACCTGCAGCCGTCGCCGCGCCAAACATCTCTTGAAACCAGCGCAGAGTATTACGTGGCGCATGTGACAGCTGCGGGAAGAAGTCTTGCCGGCTGATTCGCCGCACCGCATCCCGTTTGATTAGCTGCAACCGCACAGGTAACAGGTTGAGGTCAAAATTCATACTGTCTTCGTTGTTACTGAGCCTTACTTCGCATTTTCCTTTAACTCCGCGTGGACCCTCGCAAACGTTCAAACTGTGACGCAACACTAACAGCAAGGTATGTCATGATCATATTCAACGAAGATATTCAGCTAGCAGCAAATATATACGGCTGTAGTGATTGTTACGTATGGCTTTAGTCTGTTTGGCAAACTTTAATTTTCCCCTTATGTGGTGTCCTGCAGAAATTTATTTTATTTGTCTTTTCAGTGTTTTGCACTTTTTACCATTTCCGAGCTATGCAATGAGCACCAATAAGTAGAACTTTTTGTTATAATAGACAACATTTTGTGGCGGATTTTCATTTTCTTTCCTGCATGTACGACTCATTTGCGGTAGCAAGCCAATATTAGTGCAAGCGAAATGTTCATGCACAAACTTACAGGTAGGCAGTAGGATGGAACTCAGATGTCTTTATTTAGCTATCGCTGACGTTTCCATTCACTAACAGCTTTTACTAGCACTTACAAGTAAATAATTGCAGAGAGACAGCTTTGATGAAGAAAATAATTTCGGCTTCTAGTAATATAGATTCTTATCACCGTTCCAGCCAACGGCTCCATGTCAGTGTTGATTACACTGCCTTGAATAAACACCCGAGCAATGTGCAGCACACAATGCGTGAAATACGGACGTGAAAAAAAGAATCAGTGCCATAACATTCTCGACCGGCATGTTAATTCCACTCAAATGCACAGTATTGACGAAATTTGCTCACTACTAGGCAAGTGACCTTGACTGACACTCGATGTGCAAGCTGTGTATTTGTTGGAAGCAGTACGACTTACCGATTTACTAACGCTGATAAGTATGAAAATACGTGACAAGAATTGCAGTCTGATAAACCTATTTTAACCGAAAGTGAATGACAAAAAATGTATGTGCGCTCGTTTCAAACTAAGTCTGAAGGGAACGTTGACGAAAGCGATGGAAGGCTGACAGCCAAAAAATACAGCAGGAAAGTTCAGAAACACATAGACAAATGATGTCAACAACAGCATGAAAGGCAGGGCCCTACGAGTTCAAAAGGACGAGGCGCCTCCGAGTAGGCGGAAAACCCGGAGGGGGAAGCGAATGATCGATATATTTGGGCGGCCGCCTCATTTCCGCACGCGACGAGCGGCCGGACCCTTGTCGCCACTTGGGGACGAGTTCGTGGTCATGAGGGGCAGGTGGCGCGCCACGTTGAACAAAAGAAGCACAGGGCAAAGGCGTCGGCCTATGGGGAACTTGCGCTGAAGTTTGCGGTGCCGATTGCAGCGCCATAACACACTGCCTAGCGAGAAGAGCGGGCAGTTTTGGGTAGTACTCTTAGTACTTTTCCCCGCCATCTTCAGGCGCTTATTGGCGTGAGCCTCCGCTCTCTGTCGAAGGCGCACGTGCCGTGAGTCACCTATCTGGGCTACGCCGGGAGAAGTTAGGCAATGAATGCTGTCAGCCAAACGCTGGTATCTAATCGCGCGGAATGTGTTCTCGCAATTGCAGCGTCCCAAGCGGCTGACAAAAGCAGTTTAGAGTCACCGAATGAAACAATTGCAGTGCCACCTTGGTAGCGCAGGTTCCCCATTGCCTAATATGTTTGCCCTTTTCCATTCGTATTCCGCTCCTACCAGATGCTTAAGCGACAGGAACGAAGGGACAATTATGTATAGTGGCGACACGCAGAAGAAATGTCGAAGTGTTAAACCGAATCTTATTGCAAAATCTATCTTTCCTGAGCTGGTAAATCACATATACCCTCTATTTTGCTACCTACTCTTCAACTTTATGCGTGTTTTTGCGTGTACTTCATTGTCGTTTCTTTTTTACGCTTACTAGACGTTTCTTGTCTGCTTACTACGCATTAAATGTGAATAACATTTAACATCGCATACTCTCTCGTCAAGCGCGACAGATTTCAGCGAGTGCTGTGCTGCTGCCCCCCTTCATTCCATTTCCTGAGTGCTACCTAAGCAGACCGCAGAAAACTTGGTAAGCGAAGCCAGTTAAGGATTCGATAAGTATTTATCGGGTTTGATGAATGAGCCGCAGAGCATATGTGTCGAAAGACAATTTACGTTAACTTTATCTTGAACAGTTTTCCACATTTGCATTTCGACGAGCATCTACTACCCACACTCTCAAGTATAATTTACCGCATTAACCTAGAGCAGCTCTACCGTCGGAAAAGTAGTGACGCAGATGCTCAAACTATACAGTCCTATACTCTGGAAGGTCGAATAAACACGCCCCGGGACCTGCAGATCTCTTAGCGATCATCCTTTATGTGGTCTAAAAGAGAACTCATCATCACCACATCATCACCAGCCTGACTAGGACAACTGCAGGGCAAAGGCCTCTCCCATGTCTCTCCAATTAACCATTTCCTTTGTGAGCTGCAAACTTGTCAAACTCATCCGCCCACTTAACTTTCTGCCGCTCTCTGCTACGCTTACCCTCTTATGAAATCTACTCCGTTACCCGTAAGTACCAGCGGCTATCATGGCTTCGCATTACGTGCCCTGCCTGAGCCCATTTCTTCCTCTTGGTTTCGGCTAGGATGTCGTTAACCTGTGTTTGTTCCCTCACCCACTCTGCCCGCTTCCAATACGTTAACGTTGCACCAAGTATTTTTCTTTTGATATTTCGCTGCGTTTCAGGACAAAGGAAAAGAGAACTAACTTGTGCTAAACAGCATGCGTAGCTTAAAGAAAGGAAAAAAAAATCTTTCAAAATCAAATGCGTCTTGCATGACCGCGACTATAACACCTTCCTAACTACACGAGTGAGCCTTCTCAGCAGAACTTGGGTCTCTGCCTCGGGACAGCACCACCTTCGTTTTGAGGTGGAGGCGGTCAGAACGCAACTGCAAAGTTGTTCATTTAGCCAGCTACCAACTGCTGCCAGAATTTTAGGAGGTAAAAGGTAACATTCAGATATTAGGTCAAAGAAGTCTAAAGATCGAAAAATTGGATTTCACATTACTAATAACACCATGTGGAATCCTATCTGTTCGCTTTTCTGCCCTCAGCCGGCGGCAGCATCAGTGAATCCTCGAAATCTGTCTAAAACGTGCTTCGCGTGCACAAAGGGAGTCTACGGAAACGTTTTTTCACACAAAACACATTTCCAGCCAAAAAAAGCGGCCACCTCTGATTTTTAGTTACAGTTGTTTCAAAGATGGTTTGTGGTTTATGGTTTTTTTTTTCGGGGGGGGGGGGGTAGCGTCCCAAAGCAACTCAGGTTTAAAGGGACGCTGTAGTGAAGTGCTCCGGAGATTTCGACCACCGGGGGTTCTTTAATGTGCACTGATATCGCACTGTACACGGGACTCTAGAATTTCTCCTCCATCGAAATTCGGATTCTACATTTCAGCTACCAGCAAGATACTTTGCTCGTTGCCTAAAGTCACGCCTTGTAGCGCAAGAGCTGTAACTGACAAACTTGTTAGGCGCAAATACCTTCCACGACAAAGCTCGCACAATAATCTTCAAATATTTAAAAGAGGAGGACTGCTTTATCGAAAGTTGTTGGTTTCTTCTTTTGCCGACCAAGTCCATTTCAGACATTCCGCGATGATTGAACACGAGCATTTGAACAATTGCATGAGATCCCAAAACATGACATCTTTCTGATTTTTATCGTTTCGCAGCTGTGTTGAAAATAACATGAGAAGCAGAATGAATGTGACCTGATCAAGATTTAGATAACAATATTTTACTTAAAGCACAATGCCTTTGGAATATGCTTAAGTTTCTTTTGAGTGACAATGGCCATCTGTGCCGTTACCTATAAATGAAAAGAAAGGCTGAAAATTAGTTTTCGTTCGCAAAGCAGTACAGTTCAAGTTTCATAACGCAGTACGTCGGATAAGTGCTTAATCTAATTTGTTAAAAGTTAATTCATCCTCGTTTTCTTGTGCATCGGCAATGTGTTTGTACATGTCCAACATTCTGGGACAAAACTTTTGAAAGCCGAAAATTTGTAAACTACCTTTGAAGAAATTTTCAGGGTAATGGTCTGTTCGTCTGATATGAAGCAAACTCTTTTTTTTTAAACTGATTCCATCGATCGCATCGAACAGTTACTCCTGACATAAAAAACCATAGGGGGAACGCGTTTCGCAATATCAAAACCGCTAATCGAAAAAAAATATTCAAAACCTGCGTCGGGTGACCTGTGGATATTTTGATTGTAAGTGTGAAATCCTACATTAAATAAAAAAATTGCGTTCATAAACGCTCAAAAATGCTGTGGACCAGAATTGTAGGTTACGATTGGTCGCTGCTAAACATTTCACTCTGAAATTCACCCTTGTCTCAGAAACCATGCGGCAGTGTGTACGTAGTACAATTAACTGAAGGATAGAACACATTGTTACACACCACAAACGGCATCATAGCTCTAAGTGATGGGTGTTTTAGAGGTACATTACGCGCTACCACTCAGCAGGTTATTGCCCATGGAGGGTACTAGTCTGATAGCCAGGCTGTTGTAGGTGCTGTAGGATTTCTTGGAATAAAAACGAAAGACCGTCTGTACTGCCTGACTTTGATATTTCTGCAAGATAAAGAAAATTTCTTTTCATTAAGCAAGCGCTGATGGTGATTGCATTTAATAGCGCTGACAAGAAGGGTGCCCACGTATATGCCGTCCATAATTAACTCCGCTGAATTACCCCCCTGATTGAACCAGTGCAAGGCTTGCAGTTTTGAATAAATATATAAATATATAAATAAAAATTTACCGCAGCAAAACCGCGAAGACACACGAAATCGGCTTCTTGAGAACAACTCGGGGAGAGGCGAAATCCCGCTTTCCAAGAAAGCTCAGAAATGGCCAACATCGTTAGCCGCTTATACCTTTAAAAAAATCAATGTTACGAACCAAGGAAAAAGCACTGCAAGGACTAACTTTTGCTCAGTTTTTCAGTTCTCAGATGACATTGCGACCCTACGTTTTCTAATTTTTTAGAGTCAGGTGGCAATAGATAACTTCACACTCAATTGATTTCCGGGCACCTGGTAGAATGGCAACGCTCGTGAAACACAGACAGTGAAGAAAAACAGGGTTTGGGAAACAAAAAGGGAGTCGCAGCCACTACAGCACTTGACCTTTCTTGGGAGGTCTTTCGTTCCTTGGTATTTTATTGTGTTTCTCTTTTCACAGCGAGCAGTGCTGCTCGCCGACGCGAGAGCAGCACCAAATTGTCGTCGGCTCCGTTTGCTTGGAACTGCGGGTTTTGTCACAGGAGTGCAGCGCTCGAAGCAGTGCCTATTCTCCTCATCTTGCTGCGCAATTCTGGCTGTCGATTCTGTCGACAGTGGCCACTCATTCGAGAAGAACCTGCGATGGTGCTCAGATATCGTTGTTTTTTGCTCCTGCTTCTAGATCTGAGGCCCAGCTTCTATTGAGAATCAGGTTGTGTTTGCATTTGTGTTATCTGCAGCAATTTTTAATTTGCGCATCTGAAAAGAAAAGGCCAACTCCTGAAGCGCTGCTATCAAAGTAGCGTGACTAAAGTGACGCTACGTTTTCGCACGGGAGCCTTGTTCACAACGAAGCAAAGCCTAGTAGCGTAGCTTTTAAACACGGAACATGAGGAAACCCACACGTCTTGCTTAGATTCAGGTCAAATTTCCGGCATTACGATCAAGCGGATTTGCTGTCGTCTGGATGATCAATGATTCCGGATAGAGCCGCGACTGGCTTTCCCTTTATTTTGCGGTTATAGGAGGCTCTGCCCAGCTTACGTTGTGTGTGGCATATATTGAGCGCTCGGAAAGTGCATTTTGACATGTGGGCAAGTTCATGGCGTAAGTCTGGTTATCACGCATTGTTTGTTCGTAGTCACTTGACTCGTCGATATACATAGACGGACAGTCGGCACATAGAACTGCGTTCACCAATCCCAAGATTTTTCTTTCCTTAGTTTATCCTGGCACATGTGCGGTCTGTACGTCATAAGAAACTTTAGATACGCGCCAGGGTTTCATTGATTCCTGAAACGTACGCAATTCCGGCTGGATTGTGAGTACTTGGGCTGGTTGCAGCATCTGAAGTTCAAGTTCGTGTTGTGCTGAGTCACTGACGTGCAGGATAGCGACAAGGGGAGAAATCATGGCGTACGTGCTCCGCTTCAGCGACCAGGTCCTCCTGTCTCGAACAGACGTTTTTGTTCGGCAGAGGAGTGAAGAAATAACAGAACGTGTTTGGAAATCAGAGTGTACTGACTTGAAATGAAGGCAAGTGCCGGCGTGCGTGGGCTTTCTTTAAACGTCAAAATTTAGACGTGAGGACTGTCGGGAGACGAGCACATCAAAAATAGCAAGGCGGCCATTGAGTTCGTCTTCAGCAGTGAAATGTATGGCAGGTTCCTAGTAGTTCAGGTGGACCGTAAAAACGTGCAATGCTTCTTTTAGACGTGAGGACTATCGGGAGACGAGCAGATCAAAAAGAGCAAGACGGCCATTCAGTTTCTCTTCACCAGTGAACTGTATGGCAGGTTCCAGGTTGTTCCGGCAAACAGTAAAAACGTGCAATGCTTCTTTTAGACGTGAGGACTGTCGGGAGACGAGCAGATCAAAAAGAGCAAGACGGCCATTGAGTTCCTCTTCACCAGTGAACTGTATGGCAGGTTCCAGGTTGTTCCGGTAAACAGTAAAAACGTGCAATGCTTCTTTTAGACGTGAGGACTGTCGGGAGACGAGCAGATCAAAAAGAGCAAGACGGCCATTGAGTTCCTCTTCACCAGTGTACTGTATAGCAGGTTCCAGGTTGTTCCGGTAAACAGTAAAAACGTGCAATGCTTCTTTTAGACGTGAGGACTGTCGGGAGACGAGCAGATTAAAAAGAGCAAGACGGCCATTGAGTTCCTCTTCACCAGTGAACTGTATGGCAGGTTCCAGGTTGTTCAGGTGGACAGTAAAAAACGTGCAATGCTTCTTTTAGACATGACGACTGTCGGGAGACGAGCAGATCAAAAAGAGCAAGACGGCCATTGAGTTCGTCTTCACCAGTGAACTGTATGGTAGGTTCCAGGTTGTTCCGGTAAACAGTAAAAACGTGCAATGCTTCTTTTAGACGTGAGGACTGTCGGGAGACGAGCAGATCAAAAAGAGCAAGACGGCCATTGAGTTCGTCTTCACCAGTGAACTGTATGGCAGGTTCCAGGTTGTTCCAGTAAACAGTAAAAACGTGCAGTGCTTCTTTTTTTCACGATACAAAAGCAGTAGTCCACCTATCTCAGAAACACTTTATGGGCTGGCCTGAACGATACAAGTGTTCGGCCTCCGATTTCTTTCATGTAAGTAGGCGACCGTTGCGAAAATAAATGCACTCATAGCTGCTCCGCGAATCTGCATGTATGGGACATGCTCGAATGTAAAATACGTGTTCGACAGACAGAAGCGGAGACGACGGGTTAGGTCGTCGATATAGACTAGAGTTCTCTCTGGCAGCGTCGGGTTGACCTCATGGGATGTGTTGCAGATTCATATCGCAAGGTCTATTGGTATACTTGTGACAGGGATTTTAAGTCGAACGAAATCATAACTTCGCCGGCGGTGATTTGCAGACGCATAACCTCTTCGGTGAAATCGTAGGTGTTTCTTTTGTGTGTAGGGGCTCCTGCCTATGAGTGGACAAATTACTCAGTGTACAAATGGAGTGGCGAACGCGTGAATCCCACAATAGGGCGCAATGGGACATCACGCTTATGAATCTTTGGCAGTTCGTAGATTGCAGGGGCTGAACCATTGTGGCACAGCAGGAAGTAGAACAACGACTTGTGCTGTGGGGGAGCCATTCGAAACACATCACCAGCAGTTTTTGCAGTTTTCTCTGGACCTTTACCGTCGGATCTCTAACGAGTCGCGTGTCGATGCCACTGTCTTCCAAGAGGCCCAGCATCTTTTCATAATCTCTCTTATCTAAAACGACGGTGGGATTTCCCTTGTCGGCTAAGAGTATACACGTGGAGCGTATACTCTGCGAAGACATGTGCGGTGTCAGCGGAGAAATGCGAAAGTAGCCTAGAAAGGATGCTTACAACGCGTGTACGGTCTTCTCCTTGGCGCGACAAGTGTACGGGAATGAGAGCATTTTCTGCCGCGCACACAACTTTCCTTGTGGTGGAGCCAGCTTCAGTATTTAAATTCATGCCGAGGTATAGGATACATATCTACGCCTTGTCTTGCATGTAGGACGACAAGTTTCGTAAAAATATTTCCAGGGGTCACGAGGAGCTGTCTTTACGCCATATAATTATCCTCTCTATTTTGTCCTCGTGAGCAAGCTAAGGTTTTCGCGTTTGCAATTTGGCGTGCAGTCGCATGCGGATGAATTTATCAGTGCAGTTGAACTCTAACCATCGTCTTGGGAAAAATGCATCGTTTTCCAGCTTCTTTATTCTGTATTAGGAATCAATAAATCTGTTCTGCAGAAGCTATCGTTCCGCCTTCGAGATTGTGATTATACCAAACACCGTGCAAAGCGGCCGTTGCAGAATTAAAGAGAGGAAAATAAAACCTCGGGCTGTGCAGGCGAGGTTTGACTTGAGGTGCTCCTTGAAGGCAGCAATCCGGGTTGTCAATGAAACCTAGCTTTGTGTCTTAGTTATGATGGGTTGCCCGTACGCCTGACCAATACGCTTGAATCCAAGGGTCTTAAGAAATTGCGACTTCTCGGGATCGTGCATGCGCAAAGTACCAATATGTACAAAGAATATTGAAGGGCGTACTCATTGCCGAAAAAAAAAGTGGCTATATTCATTCCCACCATGAATTTGTCCTACCCTTCTCCCAGCATGACTCAGGTGAGCCAGTCTGGTTATTACACAACCGAAAACATGACATCTACTTCTTTCGTTGTCACCTTGAAAATAGATGGCTCGCTACCACACACACACACACACCACACACACACACACACACACACACACACACACACACACACACACACACACACACACACACACACACACACACACACACACACACACACACACACACACACACACACACACACACACACACACACACATATATATATATATATATATATATATATATATATATATATATATATATAATTCAGGGTAAAAGACTTCTTGGATCGGTCAGTAGTAGTGAATAAACAGAGAGACCAACGTTTGAAACAATGTAATTTGACGTTTCGGCCATGGGACGGCCTTCATCAGAGTAATTTAGAATATTCTGAATTATTCATCAGAATAATCAGAATATTCTGACGAAGGTCGTTACACGGCCGAAACTATTCATTGTACGAGAAACTCGTACGAGAAACTATTCATTGGCGAGTACCATTGGAGTTTGTAAATAGCAAGAGCAAAACAAGTTTAAACTCTTAATTGCCTTAAAAACTGCGCGGCACCGCTACTGAACAAGGGAAACTCAAGTTACCCTTACGTTTTGTATAGCCTCGGACTGCGCCTAGGATAAAAGTTCGCAAGGTGTGCAAATGAAAATAGCGCACTGTAACGCAGTTGCAATATTGTCTTAGTAACGGCAGTAGCGAAAGGTTCCTTGCCCCCTAAATTCGATCCATTGTGTTGGAGGCCACATGTGACGCATTGGAAGCTACCTGACAGATTTTTGTTTGAAATGTTTAGCTGGCTAAAAAAAGTTAACAGCTATTCGTGCTAAATACGTATTTTGAACACCAAATCAGGTCCCTACGTTCCTTTCGTTGTTATCAAAAGGTGTCGAGTAATCTACATTTTGTCACGAAGTGCTGACTGCAGTTCGGAGAGCAGAAAGGCTGCGAAATGATGTCTAAACAAAACTCTTTATTTGGGCTGACTTGCGCCCAGAATGGACTGAATCAGTCGGCAGCGAAGCGACAAGCGTGCCCGGCGGTCGTCCAACAGAATGTCCGCCGCTGTCGGTCGTGCTGAATTTAACGCTGACAGCGAACTGTCTAGATAAAGTGTTCAAAGTTACTAGAACATTCTGGAACAACGTAGAATCAGCTCCACATGGCTGCGATCAATCAAGATAAATCTAGTCCCGTCTTGCGTCGAAAACAATGCGATAAGGCGGCGTCGTGGCAGATTTGACGAATGAACAAATACTGCAAAGATTCGCGGCAATATCCAACTGTGTTTGCAATGCAGTACAGCAGATGGCCGCATAACGATGCTCGTCGAGAACCAACGGCGTTGACACGCTATTACTCTCGGCTTACATGCCGACGAGCGAGCGTAAAACATTTATGTCTTTCTTAGCAGAAACAGGCTTCTTAACCGACAGAGCGGATTACCTTCAGGTCTAAGTTCTAAGCCAAGACTATTCAGGCTACACATCGGGTAAGTTGGTTAAAGTGAAAGCCTACGAGGCTTAGAGTTCTATGTATATAAAGTTTCCCATCAGCGGAGAGGCTTGGAGACGATGTTTTCGCTTTAGATTGCCCCTTACATGCCTGTTTGAAACGTTAATGATTGAAAAAAACGGCCGTGGCTTAGCTTTGTTAAGCCTGGTGATTGCGAAGCAGGGCCAGCCTTGATGAGAGATTTCTCCTGTCTTTTCTTGGAACGCTCTTGTCTCTGCTGGGGTGTTTCTTGTGCACGCTGTTTTCTTCGCTTTTCGTTTTCCTTCTCTCGAAATTCCTTCTCGAGCCGCTGTTCCGGGGTTTCTTGGACACGCCTCTGCCGTTTAGTCGCGTTCTGAACTAGTAGAAGGAGACTCACTGTCGGGCATAATTTCTTCCTTTGCTTCTGCTGTTTCCACAGAGGAGGTTGCACGTTGTCGCCGAGCTGCATACTGGGCACGCCGCTTAGAAAGTCGTTCTACTTCCGTCTCCGTAGCTCGCTGATGCTTCCTCTTTGCATTCTGCCGAGCTGCCTTGTTCGTAGGCACCGTCGTAACATCTGGCTGTATGACTGCCTTGGCGAGAGGAGCGGAGCTGTTTTATACAGCTGGTGTGACGTCACTCTGACCGTAGCGCCCCCGGTGAGAGGAGCGGGAGTTAGGCCGCCGTTGGTGGCTACCGCCTCGCCTCGCGACGGCGTGAATGAGGCCCCGTTTTTACACAGCTGGTGTGACGTCACTCTAGGTCACGTGGTGTGACGTCACGCAGCGAGGTCACGCTAACGGTCAATGGTGCCTACCACCGCCTCGCCACGGAACAGGCTGAAGTGCGACCTAAAGTAGTATTGCTTCGCAATAAAACATTTACCATGACGTTGTGCCGCAGCTCACGTAATGTGGCAGATTGGACCGCCGTCACCGTAGCTAAGTTCGTCGAGCACAGTGAGGGAAACTTGGAGGTCTTAGGTTCGGATCCTATTAGCCGCATGGTTGCTTTTTCTGCTGCTTTATAATTAATTTTCTTTGAGCGACAGATTGATCGAGGTATTTTTCTCCGGTTTATGAGTACTAAAAAAAATTTTAAACAATAAAAACAAAAACATTCTCCTATGCTTCTTGGTTTCAGTGAATGTTGGACACGCACGCGCACACGCACGCGCACACGCAAACGCGCGCACACGCAAACGCGCGCACACGCGCACACGCGCACCCGCACGCACGCGCGCGAACACGCACACACATTTTCCTCCGCACAGAATGTAATATAATGCTTGCATAATGTAGTAGTTACCTTCATCTAAAATTAGTGACATATTGAAAAAGTGAGAAATTATTTTTAAATATAGGAACAAAAATGTAATAATTGGCAGTGGCTTACCTCGGCTAAGCGAGGATATACGAAGCGAGAGGTATGTTTCCCTGGCTGAGCTTGTTTTGGTCACTGCAAGTTTCCGCTATGAGAGACATTGGGTTCCATCCCGGCTGCTATGCGCCGTCTATTACGCTCAGCAGTCTGGCATCTCCGTTTGGCAAGGCGTTCCTCTCTCTGTTCGGGCGTCTCCGCTGCTCTCTTCGCCTTCTGACGCTCATTCTCTCTTCGCTGAGTAGCCATGTGGGACGCAACAACCTCAGGATCGGAAGAGCTAATCTTTTCTATACCACCGTTTAGCAGCGGCTGGACTCTCCTTCTCTGCATCCATGTCAAACGTTGTGATACAGACGACCATTGCATCTCCGCCTTTTATACTCAATAGGCTAGGGGTGATAGAGCTGCGTGCGGCGCGTTCTTTTCCAACGGTGGAGCGGGCGCGCGGCCGCGGCGCCGGCGAAGCGCACGCCGCACCTGCTGCTCCTCTCTGGTTGAAATGGCAACGGCGCATGCGCACAAGCCCCGCCGCGGTGGCTCAGTGGTTAGGGCGCTCGACTACAGATCCGGAGTTCCCGGGTTCGAACCCGACCGCGGCGGCTGCGCTTTTATGGACGCAAAACGCTAAGGCGCCCGTGTGCTGTGCGATGTCAGTGCATGTTAAAGATCCCCAGGTGGTCGAAATTATTCCGGAGCCCTCCACTACGGTACCTATTCTTCCTTTTGTTCTTTCACTCCCTCCTTTATCCCTTCCCTTACGGCGCGGTTCAGGTGCCCAACGATATATGAGACAGATACTGCGCCATTTCCTTTCCCCAAAAACCAATTATTATTATTATTATTATTATTATGCGCACAACTTTCCTCTCCCAGCCCCCGCGAATTGCTCGACTGATAGCCCAGTGTAGCGCTCGCTACAAAAAACTTTGATAAAAGCACACAATGTAAGAAACCGCATGAAATCACATGAAGACGTTGTGATGGTCTGTTTTCAGCAAACGGGAACAGTCGGGTCAATAAACGATTTTGAGAAAACTGGAATTTTCATGGAGATTTGTGCCAGTTTTTTTTTTGCTACCTAAGTTTCTAAAAATATTTTAAAATCACTTTTTGGCTGTTGTTGAGGAAGTTTTTCGAGATATAAATGAATAGCACTTATACAATGCCAAATGTTGTTTTATACCGTGCGATTATTTCTACATTCGAACCCAACTGCGGCGGCTGCGTTTTCATGGAGGCGAAACGCTAATGCGCCCTTGTGCTGTGCGATGTCAGTGCACGTTAAAGATCCCCAGCTGGTCGAAATTATGCCGGAGCCCTCCACTATGGAACCTCTCTTTTCCTTTATTCTTTCACCCCCTCCTTTATCCTTCCCTTACGGCGCGGTTCAGGTGTCCGCTGATATATGAGACAGATACTGCGCCATTTCCTTTCCTCAAAAACCAATTTCGCGATTTGGTCCCACGCGCCGCGGTGGCTCAGTGGTTAAGGCGCTCGACTACTGAGCCGGAGTTCCCGGGTTCGAACCCGACGGCGGCGGCTGCGTTTTTATGGAGGAAAAACGCTAAGGCGCCCGTGTGCTGTGCGATGTCAGTGCACGTTAAAGATCCCCAGGTGGTCGAAATTATTCCGGAGCCCTCCACTACGGCATCTCTCTCTTCCTTTCTTCTTTCACTCCCTCCTTTATCCCTTCCCTAACGGCGCGGTTCAGGTGTCCAACGATATATGAGACAGATACTGCGCCATTTCCTTTCCCCCAAAAAACCAATTATTAATTATTATTATTATTTGGTCCCCTCGTCCCACATTCAATGTGCACAAAAGGGGAATCTGAACTCGTCTTTTTACCGCGGCAACTCTAGCTACACGTTCCGGCCATTTTAGAAACATCGTATTATCCTGTGCGGCCGATCGCCCTAATTAAATTGGATTAAACGTCCCAGCTCCCGCCTTTTTTTGAACTGAACGCGGTAGATAGGCGGAGTCAACCAACGCGTGGCGTGCCTTTCAGCCAGTCCAGTGGCGGCTTCGCTATCGCTTGTGTTTTGTTGTTATGTTTCTGTGTATAAACAGTTTCACTCGCAGACAATATAGTCGCAAATTAGGCCCACTGAAATAAAAATACACGTGTACTCTTTGATTTCGTATCAGTTCACTGATGACAGAAAGGAGAGCCGCGAGGGTCTGGCTGACGCGTTGGTTGACTCCTCATATCTACCGCGTTGAGTTCACAAAAAATGCCGGGAGCCGGGACGTTTAATCCAACTTAATTAGGGCAATCGGCCGCACAGGACAATAATTCGAAGTTTCTAAGAATTCTCGGAACGTGTAGATAGAGTTCCCGCGGTGAAAAGACGAGTTCAGATTCCACTTTAGTGCACCTTTAGAGGCATTTTAAGAATGCAACGAGGGGGTTTGGACTTGTTCGTTTTTCTTTATCGAAATTCGGTGGACACAGAGGAACACTTAGGTTAGCTTGTCGTGTATCAATCACATGGTCTAGCTTGCTTATGAGTGTGTATAAACAGGAAGAGGTGCTAATTAAGGAAGGAGTAGCATATAACGATTTATGCTAAAGCGTCATACCCTTGGGCGGCGCCTTAAGTGCCACAGTAATATATTTTTTTCTCACGCCTATGCGCGATTTTCTGCCAGTGTGTAAAACATGCAGTTGATAGACCTACCCAACTGGCTATTAGCTCTAAGAGAGTTATTACAATGAACAAACAGTGCTTAGCCAGCAGGCGGCGAGGTGTGGCGCTTCCCGGGTTTCTAAGGTGTTTAAACAAGCGGATCAGTACCCCAGCTAGCAAAACAAGTAGGCTCAAGTCAAATTTTATTTTAAGCATCTGGCACCCACTGAGAGCTTTTACGTTGCAGGGGGACAAGCGGAAATCCTAACAAGAGGGGCTTGACAATGCCTCCACCTCGTCTTGTTGACTGAGCGACGCAGAGCTGACAAGTTGCGCAATGTAGTACAACACAAACAAAACGTTCAAGAACTGGCAGAAACAAAAAAATATCAACAAACTTGCGATACTTCTCATAAATGTCATCATCTAATCAGGCGCCTGCATTGCCTAGGTTGTTATTTTCCGACTTTGGCTGAGTGAAACCTGAACTGCACAGACAGCTATAGTTGTGCCTAGCATGCGAAGATAGTACTGAGGCTTTTTTGGCTACAAGGTATTAAATAGTCAATTCAGCTTACTTTTATCATTTTGTAGTGTTTAAATCGAAGTATCTAGGAAATAAATTAAGGGGTCTCATAAAAATTATAATTATAGCGTATAATAATAAGGTTACGCCCTTAACGCACAATAATATTTAAACACATTGAAGGTATTGTTTGGAAACTGAAGCGCGAGAAAAATATGTGTGTGGCTTTATAGATCCAACCCGCCGCGGTGGCTCAGTGGTTAGGGCGCTCGACTACTGATCCGGAGTTCCCGGGTTCGAACCCGACCGCGGCGGCTGCGTTTTTATGGAGGAAAAACGCTAATGCGGCCGTGTGCTGTGCGATGTCAGTGCGCGTTAAAGATCCCCAGGTGGTCGAAATTATTCCGAAGCCCTCCACTACGGCACAATCTTCTTCCTTTCCTCTTTCACTCCCTCCCTTATCCCTTCCCTTACGGCGCGGTTCAGGTGTCCAACGATATATGAGACAGATACTGCGCCATTTCCTTTCCCCCCCAAAAAAAGAATTATTTATAGATCCATGGTCATATTATTTTCTTAGTGTCGGAGAACTGCGGTTATATTCCTGTTCAGTGCAATTCTTTAGCGCCACATTGGTGCAGTGAGGTGTATGTAGCCCCCAAACGTTCTCTTAGTGTGTAAGCACTATTTCTAACGGTACCAGCCCTGAGCAAAATCTTCCGTGGTCGCGTTGTCTGCTATTCTAACCCGAGAGCTCTGTCTCGTGACACTGCTTCTCTTCGTCATCTTGTACATGGCACTAATCAGGTGGTGCTGACCCTAACACAGTCGTCGCTTGCGAGTCCGCATCAGACCTAGGGCGAGTGCTCCGTCCCGCGCCACTGTCCGCTGATCGACGTCTTACACGTAACAAAAATCCATGCCTTCGCACAGATTTGAGTGTAGTAAACATTTTGAAAATGTGTAGGTTTGTATTTGTAGCGCTAACTACACTACGATACCTCTTCGACCCTTCAGCGTGGCACCACTTGAGCTCTGTGGCATTATTTGAGCTTTGTGGCGGCGCCGTTGGTCACGTGGTTGATCACGTGGTGCGGCTGTTGGTCACGTGGTGCGGAGCAGCTGCTGCTGCCGGCGCGCCGCGAGCAACAGTTGCAACAGTTGTGCGCTTGCGCCGTGTCAAGTGGGACGAAGATGAAGAAGGAACGCCCAGCGAAACGGAGAGCCGAAAGACTTACTTTGCAATTCGACTGAGCGAGTTCCACTCGGCCAGATGTAGCTATCGCGTCACTCCAGGTTTAACCAGAGCTAAACCCCAGCCATTTTGTTTCTTTTCATTGTATTTTTATTCCATGTACTGTACTGTACGTCCCAGAGTAAACTGGATCGTGCGATCGCGTGACCGCTGCGCTTTGGGGAGAGCTGCTGTGAGATTCAGGGATAATTGGTGGCGCAGAGCGCATGCGGAGTAACGATGGTTTTGTTCTCTTTTTGCACGTGTGCCTGGTGTCGCCCACTCCTTCCGGCTTTCCGCAGCAGTGCCTCGCGGAAAGCCGACGACACGCGATTGAATGTTCCCTTTAACAGTGGACCATACTGTACACATTGAGTGACATGAACCAAGGCACTCACACGTGGATAATTTAGTCCGGAGAAAATGTTGCTTATTTCGCACGAAACGCGACCACAGAATGGAAAAAGCCAATTCAGCAGCGAGAATACGTAATCGATGCGTTGTGGGATTGAAAAATAAGATCTATGCAAGGGTACAAAATACCGGAAAAAAAACTGGTCCATAATCAGCGCGGAATGCTACTTGCGCTAACGAATAATAGCAGCGCAGTGCAATAGATTCAAATAACTGGCAGCATCTGTGAACATCCTGCTGCAACGCGATCAAGGTTCTTATTATCTTACTTTTTATTATCTATAAAAAGACTAGCTCTTGCAGGAAGGATTTCAACTGAACGATTTGCTATCTTTGCAGGGACTTTCAACCATTTTAGGCCGTAAAGTCATTCATGAGGGAGAAGTTTTGAGCCACTGATCAAGAATTATGTCTTGGCCGGAATATTTGCAGAGGGTAGAGGGCATCGCTGCGACATCTTGACGAAACACACACTCACACTAACGCCCTCAGCCTCTCTACACGCCTCCGAATAAATTGTATCTTGAGCTAGCGCCATTCGGAACTTGAGCGTCTTTTCCCTCGCTCTGTTTACTTTCTTCTTCTTCTTCGTTGTTGACCCCATGGCAAATGAGAATTTCTGCTTCAGTGTTTCATCCAGCACGTGTCCGCCGCAATACCAATATTCAGTGAAGGTTCTTGCGAACGACCGAATCATAAACGAAGCATGACAACGCGGCGGTGTATTTGACGTCAGCGACGAGTAACGAACAGATCGCAGTTGCTGCCTCAGAAAAAGATGAAGAATATTACTTTGGATTTTTTGTGCCCTCATACTTAGCTGCAATCACAACAATGTGTTTGGACGTAACGCTTGTTCTTTAAAATTATTCGAACCTGCCTGTAATTAATTTAGACAACGGCGTTTACGCAATTAAAAGCATAGATTGAACTTCAACCTTTTTTATCTAAGAACAGGTAATTGCGTATGAAGCATTTTAGGACCTTCTAAATGCCTTGCTGCAGCTTTACCACAGAAAAAAAAATTTTCCGCCGCCGTCTGGGAGACGAAGTAACCAGCGTTACTGTTTGGTAGTGGAATCTATCGTTCATACGATGTATCACCTCGTGATTAGGCTACTTTTCCACAGTTTTGGGGTAGATGCGTTACAGGTAACGGCGTTACCGGTAACGCGTTATTTTTTCGGTAACTTAGTAACGTACTCGTTACCATTTCGGAACTGTAGCGCGTAACTGTACTTACGTTAACTTTTTCCTGTAACTTGAGGTGTGACGTTAATAATTTCTTTTTATTGCAGTCGTACCCCTCTCCGCCTCTTTTTCAGAAACAAAACCGCAAAGCGCCTAAAGTGATGTTGCGAATAAACAAAATGTAGAGGTGCTCTCGCCGACCCTTGTTGCGGATCCCGTGCATGCCAGAAAACAGCTGCACTTGACTACGCGCCGAGCTAAAGAAAGAAAAAGACAGAATACCTATAAAGAACGAAATACGTGCACGAACACGCATCCACGCACTTGCCTTCACCTACCTCCCCTTCCGAAACCACTCATGCACACAAAACTCTATAAAGAATAGAAGCTTTCCGAGCATTTCGAAACATCACATTTTTCAGAATTCCTGGAAATTCGTTGAGAGTTCAGCGGTGTTTTCTTTGTGAACTTAGAATTAATGATGAAGTGTCATGTTTTAGGCTAGAAGTTTTATGTGGAATGGGAGTTTTATAAAATTTGTATCGTGAGTTGTTGCAGCGAAGATGCCCTAAATAAAATTGAAGGCCTAGAGTAGCGGCGAAGTAACTTGCGGTACTTCTTTCCGGTAACAGTAACGGTAAAGCGTTAGATATTTTTTGTGGTTAACGTAGAGTGGTAACGCGTTCCTTTTTCGTTTAGCGTAACGAGTAACGTACTTAGTTACCTTATTCGGTAACGCCTACAAGTTTTTCATACCTAACGGCAAGCGGGTGCCTACCGCATTGAGGTCGGATATTTTGGGCCAGTTTGGGCCGAAAAAGTTTTTCGACTCTTTGGAGGGCCAGTTTTTTTACCTCAAGGGCGTAGTAGCGCCGTCGCCATGAGGTATGCGGTTGTGAGCAGCCGAGTGCTGAGGACACGGCCGCCATGTTAAGCTTAACCATAACTAAATATTAACCTAAATAGACGACACAGGTGTCTAATAAGGTCTACTCATCGATCCCGTTAAGAATATGCTATTTTTTAGATCATGACGTCATTCAATTATCATGACGCTATTTCATTTTAAGCAAATAAATTTAAGCCTAACCTAAACTGAATAACCTCATTAGATAAACATGGTGACTAACGTGTTCTACTCATCTAGAGTATTCGAAATATCTAATTCGTGTTATGATAACAATAATAATTACTGAGTTATAAAAGGTTAAACACAGACACGTGAGCAGTTAATTATGACGTCACAAAGTCAGTCACCTTACCAATCAATTACCAATTTGATGTACTATTGACGTCACCAATCAACCTTAATTGGGCTGCTATATAGATTTCCTATGGGGGCCGCCATCTTCAATTCCTGAGACTTAGAAAATTTCTCGCCGAAGGGAGGTGTTTGCAGACTCTTAGAAATCGAGAAACGTGATGAATGAGAGCGAACGCTCTTAAAAGCCTGAAGGGGACAGTTAAGCTCCGCCTTAAGGGTTTGATGCAATGGCGTTCATGGTATAATGCCCATATACTCGCGATTGGTCATTCTCTACTTTTCATTCATACATCCGCGGAGTTCTCATGGCACCCATGGCGCAATGGTTCAGCGGTTAAGCAAGGCACCGCCCTGCGATTGCAGGTGCTGCAACCGGTGGGGTTTTGTGAGACCCAGGTCACTCCCCCCGAGCAGCCTATTTCAACAAATCATTAATTTCACTACCAGCTGGGACGGTGGGCAGTTTACACAAAGGCCAGTGTGCTTGTTGTGATGACGTCACATGATCACATCAGCCTAGGTGTCCTGTTTCGATTTTGATGTAAAAGCCTTTAATGACTCATACTCGCGGTGACCGTCCGTGCGGTCACTTGACGTCGCGGCGTCTGTCCGTTACATCCTAGGTTACGTGACCATGTCCGCCCGTTACATCCTAAGTCATGTGACCGTGTCCATCCGTTACATCCTAAGTCACGTGACCGTGTCCATACGTTACATCCTAGGTTACGTGACCGTTTCCGTCCGTTACATCGCCACGTAGGTCACGTGACCTTGTCACATGGTCACAACCGAGCCTATAAACTTGGGACCTTGGCACGGGCCGGAAGTCTTAACTCGGGAACTAAAAAGGTTAAGAGAAAGACCGCTGAAGAATGGTTGCTTTAGACAGAGGAGGACCGCACGGAACCCGCAACACGGCGAGGGAACTGGTGTCCAGTTACCGTCACAGTTTTTGCCAAGCTTTGTTACAGGAATGCCATCCTGGAGTGCATCGCATGTGGCACTGCCCAAGATTCCAATCCACCTGCTACCTCCCACGCGTATGCCGAGCTATTTTAACACTACAACACAGCTCTGCTGCTGGCACAGGGTTTAGTTAAGGTCCATATACAGCAATTATTGAATGATAGTGAATTCTAGCGCGGCAAATTCAAAGTCAAATCAGTGCAATGAGTCGCAAACGGCTTTCGCTTTCCTGCACGTAAAAGACATCTAAGTGCTTCCAACGATTTTTTTTCACGGATTTTTCACTCACGGCCAGTGAAGCTGATGACGACACCTGCTTTCATGCATTACAAGGCCATAACTCTATCAAGTAAAAATCTGCTTTCGACAGCGGCTGAAACTTCGTCAGGTGAAGGTTCCTTGGAATCCAAATATCAGAAACTGAAGCCCGAATAATAAAATTGAGCTTCAATGCAGACAAGAGCCAGCAGCGTTCCGTCTTACGTGATGTCCTTGTATGCAGACGCCAATTACAAAATTTTTATTTTCTTGGCGAAGACTCATTCAATGCTCTCTTCGGTCCTTTCGTATGGTTCTTAATTTATTTTGTCTTGTCTAGGAGAAGGTGACTAAAATATTGTCGTGCTCCAGAATTTTATTCGGTGTTGAGGGTATGTTCAGGATATATGCATACGTACACTCCCCCCACCCGCTAGCCTGAACGGACACTTGCAGGCAACCTCCGATGCAAGCACAAATCTTGTCACCGTTCCACAACAGCCGATAATGAGGCTCAGACGTCACTGTTGGAAGAAATGTGGTTAGACAAAGCTTCTGTTCAAAATGATTCCATTTCAATTTTTTTCTGATTATTCATTTTTGCCGCTCAAATGTTTTCAAACCATTACCTTTTCTTTGCATTGCATATGGCAGTCGGTATTCTCCAAACTGAACGATGTGGCCTTCCCGATCATCGCCTGTTTCGGGAGCCGTCTATCGCCTCCAGCGTTGTGGAAAGCAGCAAAATGGTGGACAGAAAAGAGAGTATCGCCTCTAGCGGTCGTCGTCGTTAAGACAGGTGTGTGTCTTTTGCTGGAAAAAGTGAGAGGCGCTTGAGGCGCAATAACACCTTGGCTGTGGTTTCCGAGGCGGCAGCTGCTGCTACCGAAAATAGCACCCCGCTCTTCCACCTAAAGTTTCCACCCGAATAAAGCCCCACAATGCCTAAAGTCTCTCTGTGGTGGTAGGTGATGGCGGCACCGACCGTGGCAGATCGCATTCTTTAAAGCCTAGGTCGAGCGCAGGTTCTCTCAGGTGATCATTTTTTTCACCGCTTTCGGAAATGAGCCTTAAAGCCTCATTACAAGTACTGGTGAAGAAGCAGCAGTGGGAAACGATTGATAAGTAAAAGGAAAATTTGTTCTATGGTCATGCGCTTCTCCAGAGACAAAACAACACCCGTTCACCGTTCTTTCATTCATCATGTGATCAATATTGGATCCGCTACTCCGCCGCTACAGAAGCCTTACTTACCGCGTGTCGCCGACACAACGTAATGCACGAGACGAACAAGTTCGTTACATGTTAAAACGCGGCGTTATCGAGAAATCGTCAAGGACTTGGGTGGCCCCGGTTATCTTAGCAAAAAAGAGTGACAATACGTGTAGATTCTGCGCGGACTATCGTCGCCTGAATGCGTTATGCCCTTTGGACTACGCAGTGCGCCTACCACGTTCGAGAGATTCGTGGACACAATTTTGCGTGGTCGGAAAAGGCAGATTTGTTTGCGTTATTGGGTCAATGCTTTTGTCTTTGGGAGGACATTTAGTAAAACATAACAGCCGCCTAGCGATTGTCCTTGACTGCACTGAAAGAGAGGGCCTTCTTCTTGGCTCAAAAAGTTTTCACTTTGGCGAACGGCAAACAATCGTTCTCGCCCACATGGTTGACAGGGATGGTGTCCGCTCAGATTTTCAGAAGTTTTACGTTGTCACCAACTTCACAGCCCCGCATTTAGCGAAGAAACACAGCAGATTTCTAGGATTTTGCTTTAATTTTCGCTGTTTTGTTCCTATGTTGGCTGAGGTCGCCTGCCTCTCATGTGTCTCTTACACAAAGACGTGCCATTCAAGTGAATCTCTGACTGTGACTCCGCCTTCTTCGATCTGAAATTTCTTCTGATGTCCGGCGCTATCCTGCGCTTTTTCTGCCCTTGTGCTCCTATCGAACTTCATACCGACGCCAAAAGTGTCGGAGTAGGCGCTGTGCTCACCCAGCGTCACGGTACCGATTAACGTGTAATAGCTTGTAGCAGCCACTCATTGAGCAAGTCCGAACACAACTACAGAGTTACCGAACAAGAGCACCTCTCAGCTGTTTTTGTTGTCCAACGCTTTCGTTCCTATCCATATGCTATATATATACTCCTGCCATCATCATCGACCATCATTCGCTTTGTTGGCTTGCGTACCTACGTGACCCTTGAGGCCGTCTCTCCCGCCGGGCTTTGCTGCTACAAGAGTTTATCTTAATTGTAGTGTACAAAAGCGGTCGTCGACAAGCGGATGCTCTCTCCCGGTATCAATGACTACTTCAATTAATACTTCTGTTCTATGTCACCCACGTTTCCTAATTTTCACCTCTTCAAAGACATGATGTTAACGTCGCTCTTTGACGGGGCTCATTATTTCTCTTCTGCCCGTTTTCTGTCTTCGCGCAGGACTGATTTGCAATAAGTATTTAACGCCCGAGGTTCGCGGTCACTTCTCATCGTTCCAGAGAGTGGTGGCATTCCAGCTCTTGAACTGATTCACAAAGACCCTACGTCTTGCCACTTGGGAGTCACCCGGACCCTGCACCGCACATAGGAACGATTTTACTGGCCGAAAATGAATGCGTCAAACAATTCAACGCTACGTAGGCAGCTGTCTACAGTGCCAGCGTTTTAAGCTGCTTACGCCGTGTTCACCCGGACAGCAGGACCCTGTCACACATCCGACCGCACCATTTGAGCATTCGGGCATCGGCCTGTTACGCTCGTTTTCAAGGTCTGGCAGGGGTAATCGCTTGGCTGTTGTGTGTGTCGACTACCTAACACGATACTGTGAAACAGCCGCCATACTGTTTGCCACTCCTTCTGATGTGTCTCTAGCTTCTTCTTCGCTTTCTAGTTCACGGACATGCCCCTCCTAGAGGTTTCATAGGAAATCGTGGGCTCGAGTTTATTGCGGATGTTTTTCAAGGACTTATCTCTGCGCGCGCAATTTCAACCAGTTTACACCGTGTCATCCCAAAACCAATGACTTCGTCGAACGCAGAAACAATCAAATAATAAATATTGTCCCGCACCTCCACCAAATGTAACGCGACAGCAAGCTGATGAAAAGAGAATGACATGACTGATTGTTATGGCATGAATTAATGGTGGCGGTCCTAGCGCGAGCGTTCCGTGCAGGGCCACTGCCCACTTTGTCGTCTTCTAGTCCGTGACAATGTGTTTCATTTATTCCCCATGTCACTAAGGCAACAACAAAAGCTCCAGCTTCGAACCACATGGTCACCACGACGCTGGCGATGTACATTAATTTTAATCCTAAGAACTGAGATCATGTTCTTCCTTTCACTGGACATGTGCACCACATTGCACAACATGAGACAAGTGGATTCTGCAAACTCGTTTGGCCCGCAGCGTGCCCCGCAGTTGGGTTCTTAAACTTTCACTGACATCGCACAGCGGTTGCGGATTTGAATTTGGAGGACCGGCAGACGAAACCTTTGAAGATGTCAACTGGCCCCCACGCAGAGCTTGGTGATAACACGATGGTTTCGCCCCTTAAGACGGCAGCGTAAGTGCAACCATTCGCGACCTCTTCGGGCTTTAGACCGGCAGGCAAGGATGACGGAACCTGCGTGCGTCATGGTTTGTGCAGGTGTCCACCATTGAGGTGCCATGGAACCCGTATCGCCCGAGCGCCTGTGGTGTACGCGTTTGAGTGCTGTTTTAGTCAACGAATGCGACGCCAACGGAGACGCAGTCGTCCATTACGGCCTTTGCTTGATAGAATATATACACCAAGAAATATCTTCTTGTATAGAGATATGGAGCTTTAGAACAAATTGTATAAATCCAACGCATCTTCAGCACAATCTACGAATACGGCTACGATTAAGCAAGCCACTTACTCAGAAAGAGCAAGATATGGAGAAAATTCACCTGAAAATCATTCGGTACCGACTGCGTGGAAAGATTTCGACAAGATGTCAACACAACCAGAATGTAAAACGGTGCTTTGACTTGTTCCTCTAGACCGTTTAAATAGGCTATGGAACATAGAACATTACGGAACAGCTCTGCAATTACAGCTACTGAAACTTAGAAGGTAATTACGGTTATGATCATATATAGAGAGACCGGTTCGCATCTTTGTATGTTCTAAAGAGGTCGTCGACAAATGTCGCGCTGTGAGAAATATACGTTCCAAATTTGTTCGTTTCAAACCTAAGTTCCCGCATTCACAAATTTTCTGAGGAAATGTCGCACGCCAGTTCCACATCGAGGAGTTTGAGTGTAGCTTGCACTGCACTGCACCTTTCTCGCCTTCCTCGCCTCGTATCCAGACAGCGCAATGGTTAAGATGCTGGAAGCTGGGACGAAGGGCGTGGTGAGACAGGGAGTACATTTGCTGGCTCAGGCACAGAACATACGCTACAAACTGGGCGTCCTTCGAGGAGTCTAATACAGCGTCGAATCCCTTTCGGTATGGTAGGCGCCAGAAGACTAGGCACAGAACTTTGGACAGTGCATCGAAGACGATGAAAATCCGGCCTTCTGAGCGACGGACAAGTTGCGTAGAAAGGGAACGGTTTCTTTTTTCTTTGCTTCATGGTAGAGAAAGTGTCAGCGCATAGTACAGTAGCCTCCATGCTACACTGTGTTACACTGAGGGCATCCTCTTCGAAATACTTGTCTATTAGTGAATATGAATCCACAACAGGTCAGCGGGCACTGAACCGGCAGATGTAGTGAGAAAAGGGACCCATTTTAGGCAGGAGCATTGTGAGGGTGCTCTTTTATGTAAATGCTGATAGGGCGAATAAATTGTAATGCGCATGTCAACCCAGCGACAGCTTCTAAAGAGCAAATGATCAATTATAAACACATTGTGCTCCTATGTTTTGCCGAGACAGTGGCAATCCGGTCTTGTGGCTGAGTGGTTGTGGCGCTCGGTTGCTTACCCGAAAGACGCTGGTGGCACCCAGCCGCTGCGGCCGATTTGCGATGGAGGCGAAATTCTAGATGTCAGCGTACTGTGCGATGTCAGTGCACGTTAGAGGGACAGTGAGGAAAACTCTATCAATTTTTTTTGTTAGCCAAAACTTGATAGTTCGGCATTCCATGACTTTGTTCCCGCTTTTCCGCTAACGAAAGATGCATTTATTTCAAAGAAATTTTAATTCGAAGTTGAAAATTTGATTGTAAAACATTTTATTCGCCGGGAAGAGCTAGGCAAGAGGTCGCGTTAAGTGGTCGAGAGTACATAGCCCTCGACGACTTTGTCAGCCCACTCCACCGCCAAAACTTGCGTTCTGGGGTCAGAGCTAGCCAGCACGGTCTCCCACCGCTCGAGAGAAGGAGCTGTAACTAGATCACCCGGAGGTGGCTCTATTTTGCAGTCCCACAGGATGTGATCGTAGGTAGCACGTTGGCCACAGTGTTTGCAGTTTGGGTTGTAAAGATCTGGATAAATGTGCGCGAGGAGTGATGGGGTGCGTATCGATCTCGTCTGTAGACGACGCCACGTAACCTCTTGTTCTTTAGTAAGTCTTTTGTCTGGAGGGGGGGAAATTCTCCTCTCTAGTTTAAAATGATTGGTGAGATCATGATATGTGATCATTGAGTCCTTCGTGAAATTCAGGGAGCCAGACTCATCCACTGCCCGGTCGACGAAACCTCGGGCTTTATTGTGGGCTGCCTCGTTCCCCGGATTCCCCGAATGGGCTGGGACCCATATCAATTCGGAATAATTTGGTGAGAATTTGGTTGCGTTAAGGATTCTAAGGGAGGTGTTTGTAATTCGCCCTTTAGCGAAATTATTGATACCCATTTTGGAATCGCTGAGGATGATGCTCCCTTGGGTATGTGCTAGGGCGAGGGCTATAGCCGCCTCTTCTGCCGTTTCAGAGGATTTCGTTTTGATTGTCGCCGAGACGATGTGGTCACCATTCTCGTTCACAACCACAACTGCAAAGGCATTGGTATTTTTGTATTCGAAGTTGAAAAGGATTTTCCCGCCGTTCCTATTCAAACTCGAGAACTCTTATGACGTCACGGCGCACTCTTATGACGTTACAGGACGCAGTGACGTGAAGCGTGACGTAAACGCAGACTGTGTGATTTCTGGCGGCTAGCGGTGCGGTCTAGCAGCTGCCGAAATGAAAGCTACCGCCGCCGCACGTTGAAGGCATCTATCGGGGGTCGCTACCGTCGCTTCGTTTACGTTTGCACCGGCGTCTTGCCAGCGTTACGATGGATCCCGTTCCCGAACCCGATGACGAAGTTCTCGCAAAAACTCTGGCCTGCATTTCAGCGACCTCGGCCCCACAGAGTGTGCGGTGCTTTTGAGGAATCACGGTTAGGTTGGACACCGGTGGGTCACTTCCCCCTTCCTCACTGAGCAGCCGTTGCTAATTAAATATCTTAAACCCAGTGCGGGGAGTCGCGAGGGGCGAGGACATGGTCGGCGCGTCGCACCCATCGGCGGCTGGCCGAGGCTTTGGGGCCAATGGATTGTGATTCCTTGAACGGCGCTGTAGCACAGTGCAGCAGGCGGCGAAGAGGAGGTTGCTCGCAGTTGCAAGGGCCAGGTTATTTATTTTCTTTCTTTCCACAAAAAACGGATGAGTGCTCAAGGGCGCTCACGTTTAAAGTTGGCGGCTTGAAAGTAGAGCCGACGCACGACGCTTCAACGGCTTCCGCGCGTTTCCGGAGATACGGGGTCCACTGGATCGGGCTGCCTCGCCCACTTGAATGTACCTTTAGATGTGTACTGTGAATGGACGAAATTAGCCGAGAGCTCGAAAAGGACCGCTCCGCCCAACTGCCGAAGCTATTGATTGACGTCACAACGCGCATCTCGCCGCGGAGCCGAATCGGTCTGGCCGGGCCGGCGGAGGCTGGCGCACTCGGCGTGAAATAGAGACATGTTCCAAGCCTCCGCCAATGCGGCGAAGCCGCCGAACGCGTCGGCGGTCAAGCGCAGTTGGAATATAGAGGGTCTCGCTTTGGCCGACTTTGGCCGCTGAGTATAAACGCGCCTTAAGGGAGCCTGCGCTTAACCGCTAACCAGCGTATTCGGTGGCGGCATCTATGGAAATCACTGAATTTCCCCCGCCCACTCACTGAATAAAAAATAAAAGCCTGTGCCGTGGCTTGGAATGGAACCAGCGCCTTTGGCGTTTGAGGCGGAGACGCTGCCAATCCGCCACGACGGCTCACGTTTTAACCATGAATAAAGGCGCATCTATAATGCATTCTTCCGATGCAGAAGTCTCCGCGCTTCCCCTACGTATATCCTGGCCTAACAGAGCTAGGCCATCAGCAATTTTGAAGCGAAAAGCTTCACTAGGCTAGTCAACACCACGCTTCACGCGAGCCGACGTATGTCGGAGCACGAGTAACGTCACGCACGGCGCACGTGGCCGCCCCCGACTCCGTCGCCTGACCTTTCGTTTCTCTCTCTCGCTTCCTAGTCCCTACTGCGCATGCGCCACTAGTAGCACCGCGCCACTGGTGTTCCGCCGCTGCGCTGCGCCGCACCTTTCCTCGAAAATACAACTTTCAGTTCTCTCTTCTTTCTCCCGTTCCTTTACCCCTTCCTTTACGGCGTGGTTCGGGTGTCAATCGATATATGTGCTACTGTTACAGTGCCATTTCCTTTCCTCAAAAACCAAAGAAAACAAGTGAGCCGACGGTGTTCATAGAGTTCATTGGCGTTGACGACTTTGCAATGGCCGTTCATTTTCACGAAAGGAAAGGCGCACATTCGAATCCGTGGGTCAGCGGAGACCTCAACATCGCTTTCGCTTTGTATATCCTGGTTTAGCTGAGCTAATCCACATTCATTTTTTCTTAACTGCCTTCTACCTTGTTTCTCTTCCCTAATAAACGATTTCTGTTAAGTAGTTTGAAGTTGACTGGCACAGTCGGCAACGTTTCGCCGGGCGAGCATGCGAAGACACAAGTGTTCTTTATACTGCGAACTGCCTTGTAAGTTCACCGACCATCGTTCCTTCATAGTTTTTCATCTACCGTAGCGATCATTTGACCAGCCCTAACAGGCTGCTTCAAAGGTTAACTACCCCTTGAAGCGGCACTTGGAATATTAATAAACACCAAATATAATTATTCTTCCTATGCTGTTCGGCGCTTGCAAATCGAGGCACGTCAAAAACAAAACCACGGGGCACGCAAAGCTTATAGACGCGAAGTGACATAACAAAACGAAACTACCTTGGCCGCTTGTGGCGCCGCCAAGCATCGGTTTTATTTGCTGCCAACATTCAGGTTTTCGTTTGTATGTCTTCGTTGTGTGATAAAAGTGCGCTATCGGTTTTTAAACACAACTTACTTCAATATTGAACCCCGCAAACTTCCTTTGTCAGCCTCAGAGATTTGCGCCTTCCATGTAGGAAGGAAAATTCCTTCCAGGTGGCGTCTCTTGACCCATGACGTCATCGCGCTTGTACTTGCAAGATCAGACTGTGGCGGCGATGCCTGTATTTTGGTTCTTGCTATTTCCTACCTTACGATAGCTTTGTTTTCAGTAGGAGTGGCGTTTTTGTGATCAGGAGCTGGTATTCTATCGATACAAGCCAAATTAAATTTCTCCTCAGTGTCCCTTTAAAGAGTTCCAGGTAGTCAAAATTTTCGAAGCCCTTCACTACGGCGTCCTCCGTAGCCTGAGTCGCTCTGGGACATCACATTCGATAGACAAAGCGATGGAAATACAGGGCACATTGTTGCTCGCAAAGAAGCGACCATGCTATAAACCTCCATAGGACAATCTGTCGGGCTAGTTGCTGTTCGTTCAATGTGGTTGACAACGCTTAGACGCACGGTCAGAGGACAGAAATATGAAAAACATCGGCACAGACTTGTGCCGTTGTATTTCTAGTTTCTGTCCCCTGTCCGTGTGTGTAAGCGTTGTCAACCAAATACAAAACTGTGGCCACATCCAACATGTTACAAAATAATTGCAGACACGTTTCCAACGTTTTCATGCAACGGTTTTTAGTTGCACACTTTCGACTACGCGAAAAAATTAAGGACAGAAAAAAGGAAGTGAAGGGGAGGAAATGCGATAGCATTCTTTTTTCTTTCTCCAGTAAATCGCACCTCTGACTGTATTGTCATTCTTACTCCATTGTATAACACTCCCCAGTCTATTCGAATGCTGTTTCTATTGCAATTCCGACTACGCAACAATGCAAACTGTGTAACTTTGTTATATAGCCGCGAGTCCTAATACCAAATCCGGCGCAGTGGTGCAACGGTTAAGAGATGCGGCACTGCTCTGGCAGGTGGCTATTTCAAGCACAGCCGCCGGTGATGCATGTCGGAGCCACCGTGCTCGTTCCGAGCAATGCTACAATTAATAGAACCCGCATGCCTGAAGCTTGCACAGATGCAGTATATTTTGCCCTTAGGCATGCTGTTATCTAAGTCCTCTGAGCAGTCATTTTTATTTTTCCTGACTCATTCTTTGCCCAGCGCTGGGGGAGGAAAGAGCAGGGTAGGGGCGGACAGCAGACTGGAGATCAAGAGGGTCTAATCGCCCTAAAAACCACACATCAGGTCGAGGCTTCACAGAGACGCCGACGGACAGCTTGGGTGTCAATGGGCCTCCTAATGAAGTCGCATTAAAACATTTCGCCGCATAGCGTCTGCTGGTTCCCAGTAGACTTCATAGTGTGCGTGCACGGCCTCCTGTCCGCTCTAGACCGGCGATACGGTAATAAACGATGCTTTCCTAGTACGCTGGTGGTGATGGCACCATAGCTGATACGTGACAACGCTGGTGGCACTGGAAAAAAATTTTTTTGCAGCATAACTATATTTGCCGCACTTGTGATTTTTTTTTTCAGGTTATATTTGGGCATTTGAAGGAATCGCCATCGGCGCCATCTATGTAATATGCCTGGATGCATTCAGGAGTAGTTTCGAACGACAATACGCGCTCATTCCCGCATATTTGTTCAAACAGTTCAGTAAAAAAAAACAATTCATTTTGGTCCTCGCTGTTGCTAAGTCGGTTGATTGTGTGCTTCACCAAGCCAAAATGTATAAGGCTGACAGGAGCGCTGGCTTGTCAATTAGTGTAAACAAGTTTTAACGCAAAGAACGTTCGGCGTTTTCTTAGCTGCGTATCGATTACACGGAGAGAGGTGGTTATTTGTTTATTTACGAATACCTTACTCGCGTCCTAGGCGACAATGAGTAGGGGTTAAATACAAAAATATATGCAACGGTTACGCTATGATTGCTGTAAAGTATGGTGTTTCCCAAAATGCTTCTTTCATAGGCGCAACTTTCTCACATAGCCATTGTTTCTGCCGGTAATAAAGGCCGATAATATACTTGTCATCGACGTAGACACCGTCGTTTCTAAAAAAAAAAATAGTGTTAGATTTGTGCCCTTTTTAAATGTAGCACTACTAGAAACTAGAAAAAAAAACAGCAGTGGGCGAAGAGGAAGTTTTGTCATAAAAGATCTTTTCATGAATGTAAGTTTTGATTGACTTACGTTAATTGATTGCCGTCTTTAGGTTCAGAATCACGTTTATTTTACTATTGTTATATATGATAAACGCAAAGTAGACCATCGAACTTCTGTAGTAAAGTGGTCATCCCACGTCTTTTTTGCTGCCTAAAAACGTTTCGGCATAAAGAAAAAAAATAGTACAAAGGATTAAACACGTGTAGACACATCGCGATTTTCCTACAAAGGCGCAAAAGCTTGTTACAAAAAAAAAAATTAGCATGGCTACTAATGCTGGCGCCTAAACGACACAGAATCAATTGAAGATTGGCCATTACAGAACGAGTTTTTGTGACAACCCGCATAAGTGATGTGAGGTTTCAGGTTCTTCAATGTAGGGAAAGCTCAGCAAGGCTTGAAATCCGGCACTTATGGTGCGGGCGAAGGAGACATGCAATAAGCGAGTGTGTGACCCCATAGGATGGGAAAGTAATTAAGCAACACGATTAAAGACAATCTCTCCACCTGCCACACTGCACCCGATATTTTTCTGGAATCCCTGAAGAATCTATAACGCTGGCCATCGTTAATGAACCATTCCTCCCCGCCCTTATGTCTGAATTTACCAAGCAACCTGGGCAATTTTTTTTTGCACGGATGTGGAAAAAACGAATGAAGTGATGCCGAAGCTAAGAACAATCATTCACCGTGCCATTAGACCAACTCAGAAAATTTATCAATCTTACCGGCAAACCATGTGAAGGAAAACTGAGGTTATCGCGTTGTTTTTATGAGAAATTTCATTTTTGCCCATAAATGCCTACCAAGTGCTTTTCTCCGAGGGCAATGCTTCCTGCTTCGATTAAAAAAATAGGTTCATCAATTTCGAATATCCGTGTTTAAGACAATATGCTTTATGTTCGCTAGCGGAGTTGAAATCCACGGATTGCCCGAAGAGATTTTGGTTCGTTTGGAGAAACGAAAGAGGTTTTTGTGCATTCAAAGCGCTTATCTTTTCATCGTTATAGTTACTCCAAGAGGAATACACCAATACTGTACAGGTGCCCACAAAACGTTTCAGAACGCCGATATCACGAAAAACGTAATTTTTTTCGCTGGCGAGAAGCGCAGCTAGACACTAAGGGGTGTATTGTGCAGGTCGCACTGGGTGCTGCAAAGCCCACTTTTCAGTTCATGGCTGCATCCTTACGCTGCGCAATAATTAGGCATTGGGGCAATTTTCGTGGTCCGATAACTTTTGCGAGCTTCGATGCACAGTGTGGCACTTCATGTGAACAATTTAAGTCGATCTGATTAGTGATTTTTTGCGGAATCGATTTAAAAGAAGAAACAGCATGATGAAACACGAACACAAGAAGAAACGACACACACAAGCGCTGACTCACAGCTGAAATTTTATTCTGATGGAAAGACGTTTAGATAGAAAACATGAGAGGGTTGGTAACGGGGCTGCTGCAGCGATAACCGGTAATCAGTGTGGTCGCGTCCCAAGATGGCAAAAAACATGCAGAAAATAAAAATAAGCGATAAAAATACGGTGTAAAGAGCAGCCACGAATCTTTCTCCTCAGCGGTATTGAGGTCCTTTTCTTATTTGACCGATGCATGCCTCTCCCTTTCACTCATGAGGCACCCAACGATCAATTGATCAGATTTCTTTACCTGAACCTCCTATTTTTTAATAACCACAGCTGCTGCTGGTCTTACCAACCTAGAGGCAAGAAGGCTCTTCTGCTCTCACGTCAGCCGACACAAAACTTGTCAAGTGGGGCATAGTTCAACTGCGCTTCCAAATCGCGCTAAAATAATCAAGTGAGCATTTCTTCTTGCACGGATTCATTAACCAGACCGATCGCCTTTTAACAGCAGGCTACGTTTTACATCTGCTAGTATCCGTAGCAGGCTCCATGATCAAGAAGTCCCGGCAGCCCGTCGGACCTGCTACTTCAAACAATAAGCGCAGAAATGTTGTGGTAATGCCCTACATCCACACAATCAGCCATCGTCTCAAGAACGTAGCCCAGCGCGCCGGCGTGGATATCGTCTTGGCGGCTCCAAACAAGCTTTCCACCCTCTGTTCTAAAGTGAGTAACCCGCTGGAACCCCGAGGGTGTAAGGTGACACACACTGACTAGTATGTCTCCTGTGAATCAGAAATAATTTACCTTGTCCGAGTGTCATATGGGAAGAGGTATATTGGTAAACCGGGAAGGTGTATCAATATCCTACTCCCAGAACATCAAAAAAACGTTAAAAGTGTAGCCATTTCTGGGCACCTGGCTAAGCACTGCAAGAAGTTCAAAATGACAGAAAACAACTCTGAAAGAATATGCACCCCTGACTTTAAACGCTGAACGAGTATCGGCCGAGGACGAGATAGGTTGACGAGTGAAATCGTCGAAGCCCTCAAAATCCATTATGCCGGTGAACAATGCGTGAGCGCTCCATCCCTGCCTTGTAAAAAAAGAGCTGAATTTTCTGGGTGTCTTGACGAACACCTAAGGTTTCTTTTGTGCCACATACAGCTGAATAATTCACTGATCCATCGTTGGTACTGATTTTATCTTGTTTTATCCTCCGCAACGTCTTACAAGTTTTTAACACTTTTAGTTCTCCTTTTTGGGTACATTTTTTAAGCTTTTCCCTTTTTTCCTTTTTTATTTATTCACTTGTGTATTCCCCTCTGTGTCCATCATGAATTGAACGCATTCCCCGCCCTTTGGGTAATTTTTATTGTTTTTGTTTTTGTTAATGTTACCTGACCACCTTTTTGCGGCTCTTTACACTGTCCTTTTATCGCTTATTTTTCTTTTGTTCCTGACTTTTCCACCTTGTGTCGCGACCACGACGGTTTCCGGTTATCGCTGCAGTAGCCCTGTTACCCACACTCTCGTGTTTTCTATTTAAGCGACTTTCCATCAGAATAAAATTTCACTTGTGAGTCAGTGCTCGTGCGTGTCGTTTCTTCATGTGTCCGTGTTTCTTCGCGCTGTTTCTTCCTTTAAATGCATTACCAACTAGCCCGGAACCTTGCTCTTCTTAGCAATAAAACAGCGCAAAGGGCGGTTTTCGTAAAATTCGCACTCAAGTCCCAATTCCACGAGAGTGCTTTATAATCGAGATATAGTAGATCCTTTACCGCCTGCTCAATTTGCTGCAAGGCGTGCTCGCCTTGTATTTTTGATCATCTTCGGATTTGATACAATAGGCTTTGTTCTCAATTCTCCTTCCTTAGATACCCAGGTCTTCTTAACATGGTGCACCAGCAGGCGTAATCAGTTGGTCGTCAGAGCACTAAGTTGGGCGACTTGATTTTGCGTGGCTCTAAGTTAGGGCAAATGACTGGAGGAGAATACCGAAGACACAAGGCCCTCGCGTCGTTTGTCTTATTCTCGTCCCGTCGTCTTAGATAACTTAGACAAAACACAGTAAACATATCAAACCATTGACTTACAAGACAGACTCTTTTCATTATTCTTTTCTCGTGAGGACAATAGATGACTGGAACAAACTACCCAATGAAGTTATAAATTCTGAGACTAAAGGCTTTGAAGCTGCACTACGGGAATATTCTATGAGTGCATAAAAAAATGTATTATATACTAGCCTTGCCACCTGTCACCCTCTAAGTGATCTATGTATATTGCTCTCTGTTTTCTTTTATTTAACTTTTGCCAGTCGGACCTACTCTTAATTACAATTGTTGTACATTGCTATTACGGCCACGCGCCTTTTGTTCTTCACATTCCACCACAGCGGTTGACGTCTTTGTGCGCTATTCAAATATTTTTTTTTTCCTGCCGTCAGTGACGTGCAAAAATTCCTAATGTTTAAAGAGTTTCTTTTTCTGTTTTTGATTTTATTTTACATGCAAAAGTTCTAACAAGATGTGTACTTGTAAAACTGCAACTCCTGCCTCGGCCTGTGCCGGCAGTATGAATAAATAATAAAAAAAAACTAGCAGTCGCCTGATTTGTCACCTGTAGCGAGAGGCACGAAAAATGACGGGCGGCATTTAAACATGCAATTGTGAGAAAACCAGACAGGACCAAGAGGTTTTGCGCTATCACAGAGATTGTCATGGCGGATTGTCTCCTCGTGGCACAGTGTGGCCTATAAATTGCTTCTTTCGCTCCCACCCGCTATTTCCCACGGCACTAAAAATAAATTATAAGCACCAAGCATTCTAAACTAACGCGGTGATTCTGACTGTTCTCTGCGGCGTAGCTCGTCGTGGTAGCCGTGCGAATTAGAAGCGTTGGTCGAGATTTCTTTGGCACGTATATTCATCTGCGAACACGTACGCAGGCAACGCGCCTTTCCACTTGCGGTCATTCCATTCGCTAAGGTAACCACGAGGATACATGTTCGACTTCGTTGCATCGAAGCATTCTAAGTTTAGCTAATGCCTTTGAATCTCTCAACAGCGTCTTTATTGAAGAAAGCGAAATACATCTTACTTCTTGTTTTTGCTTTGGTGTGTCGCATTTCATTCGTAATACACCAGCCAGAATATGCTGCAAGTAGTCTATTACGTAAAGAAACAGATATGTTTTCTTCAAGCTTCGATGGTTGCCACAGACATTGTATTTTCATATTCGCAAGGATGTACCTTACTATAGTAATTTGTAATTAGGACAGTTTTGTGACCTCCACTGAACTTCACCACTTTTCGATCTGTTGAGGTAGGGTGCAGGAGATTCGACTTTAATCTTTTTTTAGTGTCTTGATTTTGTATTTAAAATACAGGAAGTTGTGCAGAATGCATTGAATCTTTGCTGAAACCTCATTTTTGCAAACTCTCGCCCGGTCGTAAAAGCAGCTCCCATAAATCAATAGGCAGAGCAAATGCAGATAATGTATTATTTCCTGCGTAAAACAAGTACCCGGTCTAAAAACTGACTAGCATTTGCGACAAGAAGGTTTGTAGGCCCACTAACATAAAAATTCCGACTTCGTCTTTAAACATTATCAAACTGGCATTCGGCAATTTTCTCATTGCGTCGTTTAAAAAATAATGAAAGATGGAAGCAAAATGTCTTAAATTGAGGAAGCGTTTTTTTTTTGTATCTTCGACATCTCACATTAAACAATTTTCAACAAGCACGCCGAAAAAAAAATGTCTCCTCTGCGGTGTTCAACACACCCGGCCTGGGAATCTCGGGCGCTGATGTCAGGCTTCAGTGTTGTTTACCTTTTGCTGCTTCTCAAGTTCTTGCGGACGTGTTTGCGTCGAACGTCAGCCAGTGCAGAGAGGCGCTAAGTGATGAGGCAATCCGCAGCCCATCTGTCAAACGAACGATGTGCGGGGCGTGCACGTAACGACGGCAGAAGACGTTTCCTGCTCCTATCGTTCCGAAAGGATCTGAAAGCGCTGCGCTCATAGAGCGATGAACAGCCAGTGTCTTCGAATAGAGAAGAGTCGCTGTCGCATGCCGGCAGACCGAGTGCTAAAGAGGCTGTCAAGACAAGAAACCACGCTTCTTCTTCGGGGCGGTACACTGAGATCGAAGAAGAAGAGAAGTAAAGTAGATGGAATTTTATTACCGAAGTACATTAAAATCAATATCATTGGTTGGAATTGTTCAGAGGTAATATTAGGCGCCGGAATATCAGATGCTATCTTTACTCAAGGAGAGCACAATTGAAAAACGTACTGGAAAATTTAGGCAGCGACCACTACATACTCAAGGCGCAAGTGACCTCAGAGAGGCTGAGACGCCAGTGGGGCACGGCAAAAATAACGGACTGGAATGCGTTCCGAGAAACAAGCGACAGCAACCTTACCGAGAATGACATACAGTCGATTGAGGAATGGGGAACCATGTTGAGGGATACACGCGATGAACACAATGGTGAGCAGCCTTTTTTAGAGCGCGCCGATGGTGCTCAGCGGAGCAAGTGAGCGCCATCTAACGTTAAGCTCTGGGTTCGAGTTATGGGTGCCGCACGCATGCGCGGCCTGCTCGTGGGTTCTCGGCATCATTTACGCTCAGTGCTTGCGCTTCATGCCGCCGGGGCATCGCTGAATATATGTAACAGCGACCGGAAAACTAATGCGTTTCGCGCAAATCACGTGGTGGCTAGGCAATCAAGTGATATCCGCTGATCGCGCGTCTCAAACACTCACGATACTGCGTGCGCGAGAATTGGGCCTAGTTGGTTGTTGATGTCAGTTATCGTCTTGTCCATATAAGCTTGCGCGTTACCACATGCACAATACATTGCAGGCGTATTGTTCGATGGCGTGTCGTTGTGCTGCGATATCAGCTAAAAGTGACACTGCGTTTGGCATTCGTGCAGATCAAGGAAGTTGGATGGAGAAACGTGCGATCATCCACTATCACTCGCGCTTGCTCGCCTGGCCATCTCGTTACACTCGCGAAACACATAGGCATGGCGATGCCCTGACCATTGTCACAGCGTCACAAATGCAGGCAGCGCGTCCCTGGCAGCACGAAACGAACTCGCAAGGCGAGGGATCAGCAAGGAAACGATTTGCAGGCTTCCCAAGGCGGATTTATAGTGGTGGCGAAGGCTGGGCCGAAAAGTGGTTTAGCGCGACTGCAGCACAACCAGAGGATGGGGGGGGGGGGGGGGCAAAACACTCATATAAATAAATGATAAAACTACAAAATTGGAATGTAATCTGCCAATAGAAAAGAAAAATATATTAGCACCTTGTTTTATGAAAGAGGTAAGTCATTTTATTAAAACCTGGCAAATTTTGTATTTTTGCAACACTCTTGACCTGCCCCCTATTCATGAGTGTGCTGTGCATTACAGCGCGTCTTTGCAGGCCTTGTTTCGATACCCGGCTAACCCGGCCACAGTGGCGATTTCTTATCGCCAGCTGTCTGCGATGACACGCCTGGTAAAGCGTATAAATTTAGCTCGCCGGTCTCAAAATGCTCCTTTTGCGAAGTTTTCGTCGTCCTTGCACGTCGCTTCTTTGTCACCGTTCGGTAAGATTTGCACCCCGCTGCACCGCTGCGGCAGTTTTCTCGGTTTTGTCGTTTCCTTCGGCGTGCGGCCAGTGCGAAGCCTTTTTCCGTCTTTGCACGCTTCGCGCTCTTCTTTCGAAGCGCTTAGCGCTTCATTTCAAGATGAGCTTGCGGCATGTGAAGAAACGATGCTCCGTGGTACACCAAGGCGGAACACTGCGACAGCGTGGATAGTACCATTGGTGTCACGCTACACCGATTCCCGCTTGACTTTCACAGGTGTGTCGTCTGCTCTAGGTATGCGCGATAGCTTAGATATGGTTTCGCCGGGCTGTTCGCTCGTGTTTCATAGCTGTTACCCGTTCGTGCGTACTTGGCTTCATGTCTTTTTCAATGTATGGTATTTGCTCCTACGTTGAGCACGTTTGAGGGCGCTAAAGCTGGCTTTAACATTGCCTTGCAGATGTAAACGCACCTGCTATATTCTTTCAGCTGAAGAAATTAAATGTGAAGAATAATCCCAGTGTGCTCTATGGTCTGTGTTGATGCGCCTACTTATGTCATGTTATGTTTGCTTCAATTGAAGCTGTCGTAGCATTGTTTTCTATACTTTTCAATTTCCTAACTGACAACGTTCGTGGCACTTCAGGGCTTTTTCCTTCTGCACTGTGACTATTGAGATGATTAGCCAACTTAAACAATACTGCTTGTGCTGCCTGTGACATGTATTTTTTGTTTGTGTGCCAAGGGTGTGCTTTGTGACTGTATTTGTTTGGTTGCTGCAATAAACAATGAATATGAAACTATGAAAACCATACTTGCCGTACACTCTATTGCGAACTGTGCACTTGAGCCAGTGCTTTGTGCATCATACCTTGCATCATACCTTGCTGTACTCAAAAGCTCTCAAAAGTACTAGCACCAGTATTTGCACTACGAATCATGCATGCTTCGCCAGTGTTTGGAAGTGTTGCTGCCTTTCTATGCTGCCCCTCCTTTACCAGTCACTTTCATTGCGTTCCCAATTGCACATTAACAAGGCCATAACTAGCAGGAACTCGAGCACATTTGACTGGCAAAGGTTGGGGCGCGCTGAAAGGCAGCAACCTTCGAGAGGTACGGGCTCGAAAACGCGGATTCTACAGAAAGACCGCTTTATAATTCGCGCCAAAAGCGTACGTATGCGTGACGTCATTCTACGTCACGTTTGCGTAGTTTGCCCCCCAAAATCCAGGGGGCGCTGGAGTGCCCACGAGCCGCCATTTTTTGGACCAATGGGCGTCTATGGAGCCTTCGCTACCAGTGTACATCTACCTTGGGCTTCCCTCTGTGTTTGCCGCGCATGCTCACGGGCCGCATAACTCAAACGCAGAGCCTACCGTTAGATGGCGCGGATCTGCTCCGCAGAGCACCGTCGGCGCGCTGTAGACAGGGCTGCTCACCATTGTACGCGACAAGCATAAACTGAACACCGGAAGCACCCGAGGTGGACGGTCGGCTGCTCTAGCTCTGGGATGCTAGGCACAGTCTCACTAGGAGATAGAAAAAACAAAAACATAACATGAAACTCGACCTTAAGATCGCCGAAATTATAGCGAAAGAAGAGGAATACACCACACAGCTGGCAAAACAAAATTGGCAACAATTCAGCGATTCTCTTAGTGGGGCGCTAAGCACTACACGGACTCAGTCGGATCGCTCCTTGATCCGACTAAGACAAAAGCAGAAAACATTAAAGCCATCTACCGGTTGATTCACCAATTCGAGGGCACTGGCTCGGAACTCCTCGACCGAGTGCGCGCAAAATGTTTTGGTAGCACGAATTCGCCGAACTACACAGGGGAGTACCGGAGAGACGATAACGCTAATCTCGACAGACCCATCGCAAGAAAAGAGGTCTGTCTGCACAGCCATACCAAAGAACACCATAAATGCGGCTTCGAGTGCGGATAAGATAAACAACGCACTCATCGGCAACCTCTAGCGATGAGCTAGTCGCCCAAATGACCGACTTTCTCAAAAAAACATTAGGAAGCTGAAATAGACCCGAGGAGATGAAACATGACGAACTGGTGATGACACCCAAGCCAGGCTGCAAATTGCAGAAAGAAGAGCTCAGACTGATCTCCCTTGCGTCATGCCTGGAAAAACTATACGAGCGAGTGGTAACGCAGAGACTTCAAAACTACATAGAAGACAACAAACTATTCCCTCACAGCATGTTCGGCTTTAGAGCAAAATTATCAACTCAAGATGTACGGCTTCAACTATATGAAGAAGTACTTCGGAACGTTCCTAGCGGCGGAGAAAACGTAATAATGATATTAGACGTCAAAGGGGCTTTTGACAATGTGAGCGACGATGCAATCCTTCTTTGCCTGGACGGCCTGAACTACGGGCGAAGGATTCACAGCTACTTCAAAGCCTTCCTCTCAAACAGAGCTGCAATCATTGGTATAGGGGAACTTCGGTCACAGAAGTTTCGAACGCCTAACAAGGGAACACACCAAAGGTCGGTCATCTCGCCCAGGCTATTCAACGTGGCCATAATCGGACTGGCGAAGCGACTAAGAAAAATCGAGGACATGCACAATGGCATTTATGCCGACAGCGTCACCATATGGACTAATACTGGCTCACTCGGCGCGAAAGACGATAGGCTGCAAAAAGCGGCCACCTGCGTGGAAAACCATGTGAAAGAAAGAGGGCTAGTGTGCTCGACCGAAAAATCTCAGCGCCTACGGGTGTGGAGAGGAAAACAGCGCCGAACAGTCCCTACCAATAAAGAGCTACGACTAAATGTCTGCCTCGAAGGAGAGCCAATAGCAGAGAACACACTCATACCAGTCCTATAGGGATGTGAATAGAGTAACATCCACACTGTACTCATACCCTTGCGCTATTAAAGGCATCTGCACTCTAAGTGGCCCGCATGATTACGCGCATCTCACATAGACGTCATGGCATGCGAGAAGACACATTCCAGATGGTCAGGAGCATAGTGGTCAGCCGGGCAACGTATAGTCTCCCGTACTACAACCATATCGAGAGTGAAATACAACAGGCGGACGCTATTTTACGCAAAGCGTATAAAACCGCGCTTCGACTACCCTATAACATCTCAGCTGAATAGCTCTTAGCCTTGAGACTGCACAACACGTTAGAAGTAGTAGGGGAAGTGCAGCACATCGCCCAAATGCGCAGACTACTGCAGACCCCCAAAGGCACAGTTCTCTTAAAGAAACTATTGAGAACCGAAACGATCCTGGATAACTATCGCAGCACGCTCACGGTCGCACCAATACTAAGAAGCATGGACCCTTACCTCCACAAAGATCGCAGAGAGGTAAGGGTCGACCGCTTACAGAACACACACGCATCCCAGAATACAGCAGTGTACGTGGACGCTGCCACATACGCCGTGACCAGGGGACAAGACACCAACCACGCAGTGGCAGCTGTAGCGAACTCGGAATTGCACGAGATCGCCAGCGCGTCACTGGAAGACTGCACGATAGCCGAGGCAGAATAAATGGCCGTCGCTCTAGCAGCAGCAAAGGGCTATCGGATTGGGCGGTCACTGACAATTCATACTTATTCACAAGCTGCCTGCAGCGACTGTCTTTGCAGCAGAGTCGGTCACAGAGCACACCGCATACTCCGCTCTGTAGACTGCAAGACACAACAAACAGATGCCGAACCACACAAGCCGATAAAACAACATAATATAGGTACCGGGGCACACGGGGGTGGCAGAAAACCAAGAAACGGACAGGATAGCTCGAGGATATACTAACTTCCGAGCATCCAACGTCAACGACCTTGTGGAATCCCTGCCAGTACCTAAGGAATACTCGGTCATATTAAACAACTAAAAAGGCAGCAGGATGCGGTACCCACCACCGCACAAATACTTAAATAAAGAAGAGGCTGTCACACGGAGACGACAAATGAGGTCATATCCATATCTAAGCGCACTAAGTGAAATTCACCTAACACTTTATGAACACAAATATCTGTGGTGCAATGAAAAACACCCACTACATCACATAACATGGGCATGTCAAAAAGTCGACGTCGTTCCAATAATACCAAAACCAAGTGCGGAGCAAAGGAGGGTATGCCCTCCGGCGACTGCCGCGGTGACCAGGTCGGTCTGATACGGCGAGATCAGCTGACGGCAGCATCCACCGGAGCCCTGGAATAGGGGCAACCGACCGTTGCGGAGATTGACTCACCTGAAGAGCACAAAAATACTTGCGCTACAGCTAAATAAACTTATCCTATCCTATCTTATGCACTCTGTGCAAAAATATTGATGCGAAAGCTTCACTACGCTACCTCGTAGCTATTTCGCGGTGCTTGCGATTTTGACCTTCAACTTAGCCAGAGGTAAAACATCCTACGGCGCGGTTCGGGCGTCCACCTATCTATGTGCGACAGTTACTATGCCATTTACTTTTCTGAAAACCGGTTCGGGTGTCCACCAATTTATGTGAGACTGTTACTGTGCTATTTCCTTTCATAAAAACAAATTTTAAAAACCAATAATCAATTTTTCTTCGAACCGCCGGGTTGGTTCAGTGGTTACGGCGCTCGGCTACTTATCCGGCTACTTATCCGAACCCGACCACGGCGGCAGCGTCTCGGTGGAGGCGAAACGCAAAGGCGCCCGTGTGCTGTGCATTATAAGTGCACGCTAAAAATCCCCAGGTGGTCGAAATCATTCCGGAGCCCTCCACTACGGCACCTCTTTCTTCTTTTCTTTTTTCAGACTCTTCTTTATCCCTTCCCTTACGGCGCAGTTCAGGTGTCGCCGAGATGTGAGACAGATACTGCGCCGTTTCCTGTCCCCAAAAACTAATTTATTTTTTTTAGAAACGAAAGACAAGGCGCATAACTGGCCCCCTGGGACGGTGGAAACCTCAGTCGCGCTTTAAGCTAAGTGGCGGTAGCGCCAGATGTGTGCTACATGCGTTGGCAATCACAACGTTGTAGCAGAAACGCGGTACTGAAGCTATAGGCTGTCGGCGTTCATTGTCGTCATTGGCGTTGGCGTTGACAACGTTCTAGACTTCGATGATTTTAAGGAAAGTGCGCATAACTGGCTCCCTCGATCAGTGGACGTCTCAATCGCGCTTTGAGGTACGTGGAGGTAGTGAGACAGAGATATGGGCTGCATGCGTTATCGCTGAAAACGTTGTGGCAGACACGCGCCACTGCAGCAGTAAGCCACAGCGTTCATCGGTTGACCAACCTCTCGCCATCAACCATTAATTTAACTGCTACTTCCCATGGTGGCAGGGTGGGCGCTCCCTATTCAGCGTCCGGAACGCAGAGAAACTGGCTGGCGGCCGATTAGGAATTTACAATTCTGTGGAGGTAGTACATGCCTGGAAGTATTATATTCTAAATTAACGTATTCTTATAGCTTCGAGCTTACGTGCAGTTCCTATGGGCGTGTGAGTAAACGCTATCTGCTCACAGTTTCTAGTCGCATTATATATTACCTAGTTGCTTATCCTTTTTTGCAGCGTCAGGTTCCCGTCAGATTTCTAAATAATCTGAATCTGTTTTATATATTCGTCTCTGGCTTCACTCAACCTTCATGCAAATGAAAGGTCCAGTAGAATAAATAAGAACTAGTCCGAAGTTTTGTTTGTGATTCTCAGGCTAAAAGAAACGGGCGATTAATAGTGGGCTGCGGAGTAATGTTTCGCACGAAAGCATATTTCCAGTTATTATGTATCCTAAAATCGGCGCATTCCAGCACTTCGTCACCGTAAAATAAAATCTCCGTGGCCAGCAATAACCACTATCGCTGATCAGCACGTCTCAGTACTTTTTTCAACGCATTACAACTCTGGTGAAGATTATTAAGTCATTTAAAATGTTTGCCGCTTTGTTTCAAATGTATTACAATCTTCGTGGAGAGCGTAATATAACACAAGGCCGCGGCGGTCGCATTTCGATGGAGGCGAAATTTTGGAAGCCCGTGTGTTGTGGAATGTCAGTGCACGTTGAAAAACCTCGGGTGGTCGAAATTACCAGACCCCTCCACTACGACCTCCTACATAGCCTGAGTCGCCTTGGGAAGTTAGACCCCATAAAACAAGGCGAAAAAAAGAACAAGGCAACCTGCGACTTGAAGCTAAGCTTTATTCAACGAAGGAAAGAAAATATACAAAAAAAAAGATAATGTGCAACTCGCGGCACAGAACAAAGCGAAATAGCCGAAACGAACAAGACCAGGAACATTTCAGATCAAAGCGAAAAAATCTCGCTGATGAAGAGAAAGCGAAGCTCGGCATGCACAAGTATGTCTGGCTTTTGCTATCCAAGGATGGTTGCATTTTATCTATCGAGCAGACTTATATAGGTATAACATAACGGTGAAGCTAGAGGACTGGGTGACAATTGTACAAAATAGAATTGGCCACAAGGGTAATAATAGAGATATTGTGATAGCGGGCGCTTACATTCTCAGCACTATGAGTTCCGTGCCGCGTCACTGAGACAAAATTATCTGTAAAGTCCCAACTAACGTACCTGCTTATCTGCGGGTCAGGGCCTATCATCTGTTCGTGAGTGGCGTCAAAGTTCGCTGTTGATTTAGGCACACAGTCATTCAGTGCTCAGTGTTAATCATTGCAAAAAGAGGCTTTGAAGCCGTTTCGTTACTTCTACCAGAGACCAGCACGTCACGGCTCTCATTGAGAGGCTCTTAGATTCAAACAAAAGTTGATATACTGGCGTTCAAAGCAATTCCATGAGCTTCCATTAAAGTTTTTCTATTCTTGCATGGAGAACAAATGGCGTGAAGCCGCACTATATTTAATTAAGCCACAATAGCTCAAACAATCCGGAATATTTGTGAAAAAAAACCCCATCGCCGCTCCTAGTTCGCCATAGCTCATAGTTCTGGTGGTGGCGGCTGCTGCCTGAGGTGAATGCGTTCGTCGGGGCCGCCCAGCACCTGTGCGTGGTAGAGGAGATATTCGAACAGGTACATCGACTGGGGTCGTACGTAGTGGAAGGCCACCGCCGTGTCGCTGCAGCAATTTTTACCCTAGAAAGAGAAAAAAAGGAGACGCAGTAGTAGTAAGTGGCGTTAATGTTCCGGTCTGTAATAAGGCATGGTCAATGAGATGTGCATTAATACCCGGACAAGCTGTCTGTCGTACCTAAAATATGACACGGGTACTCAATTACGAAAACTTTGAGATCACTGCGGTGACCCGCACTGGAGAAATGTGAAAGCGTTGCGTTGCTTCTATTAGAGACCTGCATTGACGTCAGCGGATGTGACGTGAAGAAAATTTCTAGAACGCGGGTTTTTTCGTCGACGCCAGTACACGTTCCATTTATTTTATTTATTTATTTATTTATTTATTTATTTATTTATTTATTTATTTATTTATTTATTTATTTATTTATTTATTTATTTAAGTCTCGATGTGATGGTACTTTTTCTATTTACGTGGCTATTGTAACCTACAAGTTCAATTTTCGCGTTTAATTAACTAATAACATCGCATTTACTACATTTTTCCCAGAGTGAGATCTCATCGCATACTATCTAGCACGACCGAACTTTTGCACATTCATATTTATAGAACGACACAATTGTGCAGAGAAGCTTTCACTGGCACGACGGAGCGATCTAACGTTTTCGCTATCAAAAATTTTGAGGGCACTTAAGTCTGCTCACGTGAAGGAACGCGGAAGCATGAAACATTCTGTAAAGCGTTTTTTACACGACGCCAGCACAAGTTCTACTTATTGTTTTTTTTTCCTTTTTATTCCCCTATTTTGTTTTCTTTTTTTTTTGTTTTGACGTCCAGGGGCTATATCGTTGCCCATGTCTGCTCTGACATGCAGGTGCTATGTCGACGTCCGCGGCTATTGAGACGCCGAAGTGTAATTCATGAATAAAATTTTCCCACTGGAACATCTCATCAGGCACTATCTCACATTGTGAAAATTTGCACACATATCTTTACAAAATGACACTAACGCACGGAGAATCTTCTTCTGACGCGACATAGCCATCTAAATCATTCGCATTAATTTAATTCTCGCGTTTAATTAATTCCCGAACTGAACCAAATCGACCAAATATTTCCTACAGCGAGATCTCATCACACATTGCCGAACACAACCAAACTTTTGCACATATATCTTTATAAACGAACATAACTTCGCGGAGAGCTTCTTCTGACGCGACATAGCCACCTAATGCATTGTTATTAATTTGATTTTCGTGTTTAGTTATTTTCCTAGTTAAATCACATAGACCAGAATTTTCCCACAGCAAGCTCTTATCAGGCACTATCTCACACAATAAAACTTTTGCAACTACATCTTTATAGAACAGTACAATCGTGCGGTGAAGCTTTTGCTGACGCGACATAACAATCTAATAAATGAATTTTTATAAATTTATTTTCACGTTTAATTAATTTCCTAATTATACCACATCTATGAAATTTTCCCGCAGCAAGACCTCATAAGGCACTATCTCTAAAGCCGAACTTTTGCGTATGTCTTTATAAAATGACAAATTCGTGTGGAGTACCTTTTGCTCACAGGAAGTAGCCATCTACTGCTTGCACATTAACTGAATTTTGGCGTTTAATTATTTCCCTAAATATACCTCATCTATCGAATATTTCCTAAAGCGAGATCTCATCACACTCTGTCTAAAACAAGCAAACTTTTGCACATATATCTTTATAGAATGACACAATCGTGCGGAGAACCTTTCGCTGAGGCGACGTATAGCCATCGAACTAATTTAAATTTCGCGTTTAATTATTTTATATTTATACGACATCGAAAAATTCATCACACTGCATTATCTCCTCAGGCACTATCTCACACAGTCAAACTTTTTCTGACGGGACAGAGCCGTCTAATCCTCTCGCATTAATCATTTTTCGCGTTTAATTCTCTAATTATACCACGTAGACCAAATAATGTCTACAGCGATATATCATCACACATTGTCTTACAGTGCTAAACGTTTGCACATATATCTTTACAGAACGACACAACCCTGCGGAGAAGCGTTCACTGACGCGACATAACCATCTAATGCTTTCGCATTAAAAATTCTGGCGGCAATTAAATGTACACACGTGGAGGAGTGCGAAAGCATGGAACATTCTAGCGCTCCTTTTTGTCCACGACTTAAGTGGGGTTCCATTTATTATTTTTATTTCGGCGTTTATTTTCTTTGCTTTTTTTGTTTTTTTTTTGCTTTACGTCCAGGTTCTATGTCGCCGTCCGAGACTGATTTGACATCCACTTGTATGTCAACGTTCGTAGCTATTGTGAGATCAAAGCCTAACTTTCCAGTTTTATTTTTTATGTCATTAATACTGCCAGCCTTTGAACAAAGGCCCTTGGCAGAAGTGGGTGCCACATAAAATGCACATTGATTATAAAAAATGCACGTTAACAAGCAGTAACAAGGAAGACGTAAGATTGTTAAAAAATGATCTTAAAGCATCCTCAAAAAAGACTGGAATGTTGGATATTCCATGACAATGAGGCTCGAATACTCCATCTTTGGACGGTTCGTGGGAAGAAGGAGCAAGGTCTTTTGGTTTTTTAGAACGATGTGATCGTGTTGGGCGTAGACAGACGTCTTGGATATGCTGCTCTCTGGTTTGAATTCACCATGGCAAATTAAGTCCATGTATTTTAGTCTTTCGCGGCGTCTTAATTCCTGCAGTTTTTCCAGGTTTGCTCTGTCTAAAAGAAGGGTCGGTGATGTTTTCCAGCTATATAAATTATAATTGTAATTATAATTATAATTTGCTTCGGTGTACGGATCACAAACGACTGCTGCGTATTGCAGGACTGGCCTATTGAACGTCTTATAAGCAATTAGCTTAATATAAAGTGTGGATAGTCGCAGGGATCTTCTTATAAAGCCTAGCTTACACATTGTTCTGATTTCAATAAGAGTGATATGGTCATTCTATTTAGAATCGGTTGCGATTACGGCGCCTCGGTATTTTTAATTTTCTACGAAGGATAAATGCTGATCATTAGTGGTGTATGAAAAGTTGAAGGCTGTTTTTTGCTTGTTATCCTTATGGCTACTGTCTTCTTCATCTGCATTTCATCTGCCGTGTTGAGCAGAAACATTCTATTGTTGATAAGGCTACCTGTGTTAAGGCGTGATCACTCGGGCTTTTGATTTCCTAATAGAGGATGCAGTCGTCCGAAAATAGCCTAATTTTCATTGGTGTATGCTGAGTAAGGTCATCGATGAAAACAAAAAATAAAAGTGGCTCAAGTATGGATCTCTGCGGTAAGCCGGACTAAACTGATGCTGCACTTGAACCTACGCCTTCAACAAATACACTCTGTTGTCGTTGAGACAGGTATGCCTTAATCGATGCGAGCAATCCCCTATTCTTTAATATGGCTTGCCATTGTAGAATAAGCTACTGGTGGGACACACGTTCGAAAGCCTTTTCAAAATGTAGATAAATGATATTACTTTGACCTTGATTATCTAAAAGTGCGACGAAATCATGAATAGTTTCCAGCAACTGTGTTATCGTGCTTAACCCTTTGGGGAAGCTCTGTTGTCTGCAAATAATTATGTTAATATCTTCAAGAAAAGTCGAGATATGCTTAAAGATAATATGTGCAATTTGGCACAGGAGGATAGTAATAAAATTGGCCTCTAGGAACCAAGAAATGAAGTGTTTTCTGCTCTGGGTAAAGCTAGTATCTTTCAATATTTCCAGTCGCTTGGAACGTCTACTTGCAATGTTTCTTTACATACCACGCGCAAGTATTTTGAACATCATTCAGCATACTTTACCAGGAAGGCATTAGGTATACCATCAATACCTGACGATTTTTGCCCATCAATTTCTAGCAGCAGCGAGAGCCCATCTTCTGACATAGTTATATCATCGATCAGAGGGATGTCATTATACAATAAAAAATTTGGACCTTTACCCTTACCCGTATACACTCAGCAGAAAAACTTGTTGAAGTATTCTGCGATGAATGAATGGTCGGTTATAGTTATTCCATTCACGCAAAGGTTTATTACTGAATTCTTTTTTGGCCTGAAGTACCGCCAATACTTTGCTGGGGACGAGAGAAGAAAATTTTTCATTGATACGTTATGATAGTACTTTTTGGCTTTCTTTAAGGACTGCTTTACCTGCAGACGCATCTCAGCAAGTTTGCTAGCATTGTACGCGGATGGAAGCTTCGGATGCTGTTTTCTTATCTTTTTAGTCTTTCTTCCCAACCGCCCAATATCTTCGTCACCCATCGGTTTGTGTTCCGCACTATTTTGCGCTTCAAAGGCACGAAGTCTTAAACACACTCTCAGACAAGATTTAAAAAAAAAAACACCATATGTAATCATAAGAGGTTTTGCTTTAAAATCTTACATATCATTAAGAAAAATTTTCCCTGATGGCGATCTATTATGAACTATATAACACAATCAAACATTTACATATTTATCGTCACAGAACCACGTAATCGCGCGGACACAAAACATAAGGCTACGGTGACGTCCGTCAAAGTCAAATTTTTACGTTTAAAAATTCACTGCAGATCGTCAACTAACTTTTTTCAACAGCAAAATGTTATCACGCACTATGTAACAAAATCAAAGTTTTGCATATTTATCTTCACAGAACCACGGAATAGTGCGGAGAAACTTTTGCTGACACGAAGTACAAGCCAAGTACAAGTACAAGTACAAGTTTAATTTCTGCGTTTAATAAAATTAGCTGATAACAAATCATTTACCAAAATTTTCCCCAAGCAAGATCTCTTTCTGCAATATCTAGCAGAAAATTTTGCCCATATACCTTTTGGCTTTTTGCTGACGCGATAATGCTTTCGGACTAAAAGAAATCTCAAGGCACTTACGTCTTGTTTGAAATTAAACAGCGCTGCATATTTAGGCGAATATACAGAAATACATGATAGGAAGGGTTTCTTCCACAACACCACTACGCGGTCTATTTAAATTTTTAATTTTCACTGTTTTATGTATTTTCCTTGCTTCTGTTTAGTTTTGAAGTCCAGGTGCTACGCCCGAGTCCGTGGCTGTTCTGACATCCAGGTGCTATGTCGACGTCCGTGACTATTGTAACGTCGAAGTGCAATTTTTGCGTCTGAATAGGTAATTACAATTCATCAGCCAAATCTTTCCCACAAGAAAATTTCATCACGCAATATGTAACACAAAGTTTTACAGTTATTGCACAGAACGACATAATCATGCGGAGAAGCTTTCGCTGACACAAAACACGGGGCAATTGTGGCATCGAGGTGTAATTTTGCGTTTAATTGTGTCACTAGTTATAAGTCATCAACCAACTTTTTCCAACAGTAATATCTCATCACGCGCCACTAACACAATCAAATATTTGCATGTATGTATTTTTAGAATGACACAATCGAGCGGAAAAGCTATCTCGAAGTCGAAGCTTATTGTGACATCGAAGTGTAATTTTCGAGTTTAATTAAAAAACAAATTATACCACAACGACTAAATTTTTTCCGCAGCGAGATCCAATCACACAATATCTAACCCAACCAAACTTTTGCACGCAATGCTTTATAGAACGACACAATCGAGCGGAGAATCTTTTGCTGACGCGACATAGCCATCTAATACTTTCGCATTAATGTAATTTTCGCGTTTCATTAATTATCTAAATAATCCACATCGACCAAATATTTCCCACAGCGAGATCTTATCACAGACTACCTAGCATAACCTAACGTTTGCACATCTAAACCGGCTGCCTCCGACAAGATACCCCTGGGACTGAGTGCAGAAAGAAATTTTGTTGTTTTCGCTCCAAAAACCGTGAGATAAGAGTCATATTTGACTGCGCGAAGCTTAATCTCAAAAATTCGTTAATAAACTGTGGGCGCTTAGTACGCCACTTTCCAATGTGTATATAAAGAGCCGCAAGGCTTAGAATCCTCTATTTGTCGGGGAGCACTTAAAGTATATTGCCGTACTCCAGCAATGAACGTCAGCGTTCCTTTGTTCGCTACCACAAATGCAAGGCTGCCTTCTCTACTGATTGCAAGGAACAAGCAACAATATTAATAAAATTTATTCTTATATATCCAGTAGCCTGGAAAGTGATATCAAACTCCGAGTGATAAGGCGTCCGATAATTCCTCCGATGATAAGCCCTCCGGAGTGATAAGCCCTCCGAGGCCAGGGCCTAGTCAGGAGGATGTGTTCCCTCCTTTTGCCCTGCCTCAAGGGCAACAACTATGTATTACCTCAATAAATCTTAAATCTCAAACCTCAAACCTCAAACGCTTTGAATTCGCCTGATGACCTGGTTCGCTAGTGATTGACACAACGTGAGTGCGTGTTTATTCAACATTGAATATAGCTGTTGAACTACTCGCAAACGCAAAATCGCATATTCCGGCCGGGAGCACATCTCGCATCAATCTTTAAATGCTAGACTGGTCACAAGCGAGCTATTTACCCACTGTGCCTTTTCATGCAGGCACTTACCGTCTGTACCGGGTACATTGAGTAGCGCCATATCCACCATGTCCGAGGTAGTGCACTGGCTGCCAAGAAGTGTTCAATCGCCAGCGGAAAGAAGCGGTTCCTTCCCAGAACATCTCGCGTTTCCACGCGGATGGCTCCCACATTCTTCAGGCAGCGCCCCAGCTCGGCGTCCTCGGGCGAGCTTCCGTCGGGGCGGCACCGTCCCTGCATCAGACCCTGCTCGACGACGCGTCGCAAGGCTTCGCGACTGAGCACGTATCCCGCACCGCCGCTCACGTAGCCACCGGGCACAATCACGCGGAACGGGTAGCCGAAGTAAAGCGGCTGCGAGGGGTCCTTGTCCAGCAGGAAGAACCTGCAGCCACACGGCGACGTGACATAAATGCATTTCTTACACAGTTAGGAACGAGACAGTGTTTCAGTTTCTACGGACATTTACTGCCCCTCAGACAAAGCTACAGCAATAGACACACTGGTGTTTCGAAGGTCTAAAAGAACCGCGTCTACGCAGCTCTACATCTAGATCCGGCCTATTTTATAACAGTATGGCACGACCGTCGATTCATTTGCCTTGAAGCACTTTAGCGCAGAGCACCGACAGAAGTGAGAACTAGCGCATGTGCAACCAACATGATTCTAGTGCAGGAAGACCCCTTCAGCTCGCGGAACTTAACTGAACATGGTTAAAACTCGGTGTATAGTGAAATGGCTTAGTGGCAGTGTTCGCAGCTTGTTTTCTTAAACTTACTCTAGAAGCTCTAGAAAATGAATTCACCTTGTTTTAATTTTAAGACATTAAAACCTTTGATATTATATAATAATGCAGGAACGAGGCGAAACCATAGGTACTAAGCAGCCATAGAATTCTTTTCACATGCCGCGCCTTTAGGCAGTCAATTCATATCTTGATCTTTGTAAACCGACTGAAGTCCGGAAAGCAGAATTAGCAATTTCTTGCCCTATGGACATGGCGGCGTCTAAAAATAGCGTTTTATGAAAACCAGTTAACGCTACGTCACTGCACAGAGAATGGGAAAACACTGTTTTCCTGACTGCGCACAGCTCAATCGCGTTTGGCGCTGCAATCTTCCTCACTCTTTTATAGCTTGCTCCGCGTAGTCCTCTGAGCGAACACTTGTTCCGCACGCCAGGAAAAAGGCGCCATGGGAAAACGCCGTAGTAGTTTCGTGTTGCAAGAACCACGATTTAAGCGTTGTCTCGCAAAAATAAACTCAGTTCAAAGACGGGAAAACATTTAGATCACCTTCCTTGCCTTAATTAGGCGGTTTTTCCTTCAGCTAAAGATCTGCTGGTGCAAGCTGCCTATTCGCCGTGAGGAAAGGTGCGTAGACGATAGGAAGGTCTCCGCTTGCCTGAGGTTCTCCACGATGACGTAGGTGTCGTCGTCCGCCTTCAGGAACCACTCGTATTTGGTCAGATGTTTGGCGTGGAGTTCCACGAGCGCCGCCTTCGTCTTGGCCCACAGGGCTTTGCGTTCCTCGGCGACGCTCAACTCGACTGCGGCCCCTTGGCGGCTGCTGCTCATGAGAAGAAGGCGGTTGCAACGACGCCCCCACGTGGAAACCACGTGGCGAGCCCGGCTGGAGATGGTGCGCGGGCCCGTCAACAACCAGCACAGCAGTGGCACGCGTTCGCGCAACAGTCCGACTGCACCTCGGGGTGGCGCTGCCGCTGAATGGGAAGCATGTATGGGAGGACAGTTTGAATTTGAATTCTTTCTATTTCCAGAGCAATACAATTTATCGCCGCGAAAGGAAATGCGAACAAAAGGGAGCCGATGCGCTCCGCTGTACGAATTTCTTTTCATAGCTCTCTAATATGGGTGCTGAAATAAACATGTTAGAATGGACCAAAATGTTTCATGGTCGACCACAGTGCTTTTTTATTGTATATTATACTTCCAATACCGTCAGGGATCATAACAGGGAGGGCATTCAAAAGTACAATGAAATACAAGTATAGCAATGATGTATAAGAAAAGTGCATATAGAAAAATTGCACAAAATTATGCATCAGCAAGTACGCATAGGTGATAAAATATGTTATGAGGAGCTTATGACAAGAAATTAGGCGGAAAAATTGTTATACCACAAGATAAAAACAAGAGGGGAGGAAAAAATTCACAGTTGCAAAAACACAATAATTGCTGAGCTGTAGGTAGCTCACATTCAACAAACTTGATAAAAGCATTTAATGTTAGACTACTAACAATGGACACCTTTAAAGTGTTCCATTCGCGTACAGCACGAGGAAAGTACGAATATTTAAAACGGTCAGTACGGAATGAAAACTCGTTTAGTGTGTCTATGTGGTTTTTACGTGTCTGCCGCGTTTCTGATTTTGATATGTATCTTGAGGCGTAGACTTTTAATTGATTGTGTAAGAATTGGCACATGGATTTAGGCGCGCTAGTTCTGCTCTGTTTTGAAGGGACTAACCCTTCAAAGTCCTGCGTGCCTCAGTGCCTGTTGGTGAGTCTGTTTACCTGTGTTTGTTCAATATGCATCTGACGAACTTCCTCTGCACTCCTTGTAATTGTTTGATCAGCTTGTTAGTGAAAGAGAACCAAACAACATTAGCATCTTCTAGAACTGGCCTGAAATATGTTTTATGCCTGTTTTATTTTTTTTCCTCAAGCAATTGCCTGACCATAATGTTTAATGCTCATCACTAAACGCCTTCGCATCGCAGTTGTCCAGTGTTGACTGGAAAAAATTAACGCTTTATTTGGTTTTTATTTTAAGTTTATTGCTTTGTATTTTTATATTTTGAATTTCTGTTGTGAAATACGTGTGTCGCGGCTGTTGTTATCCTAGTATCTTCAAATTTTTTCCTACAGAAAGTTTTATCATTTCCGCCTACTAAAAATGGGTTTCTTATGTTCCTCAGTGGCTCTTTAGTGTTTATGATGTTGTTTATATGTACACTGCGCTTTGTTATTTGTGTTTCTATATGTATTTTACTTGCACAATACTGCAACAGCCAGGTATATGAGGCTAACGGCACGTACTAAACAAATACAGATAAAATAGGTGGCAATAAGGACTAGTTAGCAAAATGGCTGGTATCATGTTAACAAAATTCGAGTGCAAGGGAGTGCGTCTGTTGATATCACAGTGCCGTCGTAATATTAATTTGTTACAAAAAAGGCGCCCTCTATGGGCGGAGGTTAGCGAAAGCATATGTTAAAATAGAAATGTTCGTTAGTGATCGCTGGATGCCAAGGCGATTTTCGCGATACCGCTTCTCCTTAGTAAGGTCACTACTGTGAACAGCAGTGTACGGTAGTACTGAGCGCAGATCCAACACGCAGCGCCTGGTGACTTATTCAGCGCTACTTGATTACACGTTTCTCAAACGACCGCGTAGAAGCATAGGATTGCTGACGATGGATGACATGCATCATTATACTCTGCAGCAGTTATTTTTCGATGCCAGCTGCCAGTACGGCAGCTGCTGTTATGCCTAGCAGTGGCAACACGTAGTGAGGGCAATAAAAACATTATATTTAGGGAAGCAGCACATGCAGTGACCATTCCTAGCAGTTGTCCGTTGTCTGTGCGTTTGTTTGCTGCTTTGTTTGTCCGAAGTCAACTTTGTAGCAAGCTGCCCACCAGATTGTGGGCAGCCTTCTGAGGTGTGTACACACACACGCGCGACCACCGTGAGAGACCGCCATGTCATTAATCAAGAGAGGTTGCTCGCGGAAGGAAACCTGAGTCTCACAAGTCTTACTGATGGAGGCGCCTGCCATAGCAGAGCAGTGGCGCACCGTTTAACCGCTGATAATTGCGCAAGAAGAGGTGTGCGGGAACCTAGAGATCTAGGAATGTAAAGTACAGGATCACTAATTGCGCATATATGGTCATTGACCAATAATCGCTATCCGAACAATTTCCATCCGTGAACAATGAATCCGAACACCGGAACCAATTTTAAAACCGAAGTTCTCACCCAACTAATTCGCCTTTGACCTAACTACGCAAATCTACCGTCATGTTAACTGCAATCATAGACGAAAACCCAAAAGAAAGGGCCTAAAGACGCTCATGGTGGATCTTTGAACAGTTGGACCTGAAATGGGTAGGTGTGTCAGAAGATAGAACCCGGGTGAGTCGCTTCTATGTGTCACCAGGGTGGCAGATCTCTTGAGCGCAGGAGGAAATTCACACTTTCTTTGATGTTTGAATACCAATAGTATGTAGATAAAAAGCAATCCTCTTCGGAGTTATACTGCAGGCGAAGAGTGTGTCTACGGCAAAGTGTGTTACAAGGAAAGCCGTAGTGCATTTGCTGGGCCGCTGACGTTCACCAAAATGGCCCGAAATGCATATCACATGGGAGCGTTTCTATCTTGCCACCACGCATCCTATCGTACCACTTTAGGCTCGAGAGCCCACAGACATAGCTAAATAGCAGCCCCAATGCGTTTATCACAGGTAGGAGATATGTGTAAACGCACCCAAACTGCCTGCTGCGGCTGAAAAACCATTTATTTTGCAACAGTGGTGCCAGAAATGTCATAAAAAGTCCCGTTATCAAGCAACATTTGATGGAGCATTCGTGTAAAGGTTCAAGCAAGCAAGAAAAACACCAAACAATAACCTACGTGCTTGAAACTTTTGAGCAATTCTTGGTTACCGAAGAGAAGCTTCATCGGCACGCTATTCTCCAAAAAGATTTGAGGCTTCGAAATGACGCTGCGCTGATTTTATAGGCTTTTGTAGAAAATTGGTTAAATGTAAAGAGGTTATGGTTCAGTGTGATAGATTCATAAATAATATATTTGCAAGATAAAACATCGCAAACGGAATTGTGGGAAATGAGCCGAATGAAAGACGGACCGAGTAATTCAAGGCCAAAAGCATCAGTCTTGAAAAAAAAAATGTTATGTCTCTTTATCGAATTCTCGAATGTAATGTTCCTATATTTATGGTGTAAAAATACTACGTTCATGGCACATTCTTTGAATTTTTCAAGCGAGTGCAAATCTAGGCCCCATCAAAAAGTTTATAAAAGAAGTTGAACGTGTTTCTGAGCGCTCAAAATTTTTACTGAAGAATATAGAAGCAATATATAGCTTTCATTGATTACAAGAAAGCATTCGACTCAATGGAAACCTCAGCAGTCATACAGGCATTGCGTAATCAGGGGGTAGAAGAGCGTTATGTCAAAATACTGGAAGATATATATAGCAACTGCGCAGCTACTATAGTCCACCATAAAGTCAGCAATAAAATTCCAATAAGGAAGGGCGTCAGGCAAGGAGACACGATCTCGCCAATGCTGCTCACCGCATGTTTACAGGAGGTATTTCGAGGCCTGAATTGGGAACAGTTGGGAATAAGAATAAATGGAGAATATCTAAATAATCTGCGATTTGCTGATGACATTGCCTTGCTGAGTCACTCAGGAGGTGAACTGCAAATCATGATCAATGAGTTAGACAGGCAGAGCCGACCGATGGGTCTAAAAATTAACATGCAGAAAACCACGGTAATTTTCAACAGCCTAGCAAGGAAACAACAGTTCACAATTGGTAGCGAGAGCCTAGAAATTGTAACGGAATACGTCTACTTAAGGCAGGTAGTTACAGCTGATCCGGATCATGAGAGGGAGATAACCAGAAGGATAAGAATGGGGTGGAGCGCATATGGCAAATTCTCGCAGATCATGAGTGGTAGTTTACCAATTTCCCTCAAGAGGAAAGTGTACAAAAGCATAATCTTACCGGTACTCACCTACGGGGCAGAAACGTGGAGGCTAACGAAAAGAGTTCAGCTTAAGTTAAGGACAACGCAGCGAGCCATGGAAAGAAAAATGACAGGTGTAACGTTAAGAGATCGGAAGCGGGCAGAGTGGGTGAGGGAACAAACACAGGTTAATGACATCCTAGTCGAAATCAAGAGAAATAAATGGGTTTGGGCAGGGCATGTAATGCGAAGACAAGATAACCGCTGGTCCTTAAGGGTAACGGAGTGGATTCCAAGAGAAAGTAAGCGTAGCAGGGGGCGGCAGAAGGTTAGGTGGGTGGATGAGATTAAGAAGTTTGCAGGCAAAGGGTGGATGCAGCTGGCAAAGGATAGGGTTAATTGGAGAGACATGGGAGAGGCCTTTGCCCTGCAGTGGGTGTAGTATGGCTGATGATGATGATAATGATGATGATGATAGAAGCAAATAACTTTAGTATCAGTAAAGACTAGACTGATACCAAAACATATGTTGTAAATTTTTATGATTTAGTTTACCCTAAAAAGTGCCATTCTCGTGTTTTCAGAAAAGATACCCACATTCCTGGCCAATACAAAACACTCCATTGGCCGCCCGCGGTTTACTACTACGCAAAATAACTGAACTGCCTTGGTGGCTCAGTGGTTAGGGGGCTCGGATACTGATCCAATGTTTCCGGGTTCCAACCCGACTCGGCCGATGCTTTTTGATGGAGGCGAAACGCTAAGGCGCCCGTGTGCTGTGCGATGTCAGTAGACGCTAAAGATCCCGAGGTGGTCGAAATTATTCCGGAGGCCTCCACTAAGACACCTCTTTCTTCCTTTCTTCTTTCACTGCCTCCCCTATCCCTTTCCTTACGGTGCGGTTCAGGTGTCGGCCGATATGTAAGACAGATACTGTGCTATTTCATTTCCCCAGAAAACGGAAAACCAAAACAAATAGGACAGGAAAAGATAAAACAGGTTTGAGGTTAAAAAGTTGCGATTTGCTGCTATGTACTCACTCTTAATACTGTGATTAGTTTGTTGGAGTAAAAAGAAGAACACCAAGAATTCTAGAAGCGATGCACCAACTTCACCGCTAAGTGTTTACTTAAACACTGCTGATTCTTGTACTGTAATGCCTCTTGCATTGTGTCGAACGCTATTGCCAATTTCTAAAAGGCGCACTTCGGTTGCTTGTGCTCTGCGTTCCATGTGGAACCTGACAGCTGCAGAAAGAGTAGCTTGCTTCCTCATTAAGTGAAGATTCGTTATCATTGTCAGTATATGCGTTCGGTCATGTCATGCGGGAATGCGTGAGACGATCAACTGCGGATGCCGTGTTCGAGTATTCGTGCAGCATATTAGGTCGTTCTTCTGGCATATAACTTACAGCTATGCTTTTATTTTCCGGGGCTCCACTTCCCATTTCAAGTGCGCTGTAGTCGTGAGGTGCAGCATATAATTGCACTCCAAGGCTCTGTTTATAAAACTAAAACGCGCGTGTGCCAGATGAAAAAAAATCGGCTAACGGCATGTCGGCTTAACGCATCAGATGAGTACACATGGCGGGCTGAAGGGAAATGATGGCACGAAAGCTTGTCTAGGCCCACCAAAGTGTATCTCTGAGGCAGCCGTCCGACAGGGGCAGCAAATTTTCTGTGTTACTCTATATACACCATTCAGAAAATTGACCAGCTTGCTTTGAGAGTTGGCACAATAATACACCTTTTACTACTTCTGTGCGTATCTGCAGCCGTAAATTTATATGCTGCTAAATTAATTATACTTTAAAATTATTATTTCTTCAAATAGAAATAGACCTGAAACAACCATTCTGAAACTTAACCTATTCACTCATCATGTTCACTGCGTTAAGTCTCTGATATATGGGAAGACTTTAATATGTAATTATGGCTAAACATTGGCGCTCAGCAAATTCTTTAAGACCGTTCTTAGAACAACACGCCTGAGCAGTTGGCGGCGCTGGAGGCTCCGCAGCTGCGGAAAAAATGCACTTTTTGTATTTATTATACGGGCAATTAGTGAATACCACTTGTCGCAAGTTTTCGCGTGGTGGAAAGGGCAGTCAGCCAGTCTGCAAGACGGCGAAAAGGGCTTTCATGAAAACTATTTATGGGGCAGATTCATGACCACATAGAACAAAGTGACTCGGCGGCAGCGTTAGTACAAAGCGTGCTTTGCGGTTGTCAAGCAGAATTTCGGCGCTCTCGGCTGCGCTCAATGCAAAGCCGGCAAAGAAGCACGGTTATAAGGTGTCAAAGTGACTACAGCAATCTGGAACAATGTGGAAGCAGTCGTGTCTGGCTGCGATCATTCGAGACAAGTCTGGTCGCCTCTCTCGCCGCACACAAAACGATAAAGCTGACCGCCGGTGGCTTTGAGAATGAACACAGAAATGGTACTAAGATTCGTGGACGTATATCGCGAGCGGAATGAAGCGGCTCGGCTCCGTGTGATTGGGAAGAAGAAAAGGCGGAGCGGACTGGTGGCGAGATGGCGCTATCATATCCTCTGCACCATAAGCCTGAGTGCTGCTCCTCATGCATCCACAACACTTGAGAAGGGCTGGTGCCGACTGCGATCAAGGCTTGAGGAGCATGAACGATTGACTGTGAGAGTACGCGGGACATTAGGAAACCGAGTTGCGGCCTGCCGTGTTCTGCATTTCAATGCCAATATGGAACGAGAATTGTTGAAAAAAAAAATTGTTTGCCTTAAAACAATTTCTTCAATAAAACTCACTTGTAGCAGGTGGCGCTATAGCTATCGAATATTCAGGATTTTTTGTCTTTACATAGACTACTTCAGTGTAGAATTTTTGGCTGGATAAGCGGCAAATCGCATTTTTTTAACTTCCGTACTTCTTTCAGTATTTTATGCCGTTCCATGAACAATTTTAGCAACTAGAAGATGACCCAGAGAGATACTAAACTATTTTGGGTTGGTCAAGAATGTCGGACATATGTCCTGAAAAAAAAAGGAAAGTGATGCTTTTTTGGTTAAAATAAAGAGCTAATAACTATATTAACATTTTATAGTGCCATTAAATTCTTGGCTGATGCTAAGAATAATACTAGATTGTTCAGGGTGAATTTCTAGTGGAGAAAGCAAACACATTATGTTCTATAAAGTTTGAATGCGTATTTCTCACTCATCAGGAATACTCAAAGATGAATCTCATGACCAGCAATTTTTTTTCTTCCAGAAAACAATAATTCGAAAATTGGTTTTGAGGAAAGGAAACGGCGCAGTAACTCTCGCACATCTCGGTGGACACCCGAATCGTCCTTTAATGGAAGGAAGGAAGGTGGGAGAGAAAGAAGAAAGGAACAAATATGTGCCGTTGAGGAGGTCTCAAGAATAATTTCGACCACCTGGGGATCTTTGACCTCGACTGACATCGCACAGCGCACGGGCGCCTCTGCGTTTCGCCTTCATCGAAACGTGGCCGCCACGGTCGGGTTCGAACCAGGGTACTCAGGCTCAGTAGCCGGGTGCGCTAACCACTGAAGCACCGCGGCTGATCGAGAAATAATCAGTGAAATTGCTTTCGACAATACACGATAAAGCGCCATAAATGCTTCGAGCAATCGGAGGAGGTCCATTGCAAAGCTTAATGAATCTGGCATGCGATGACTCAGATTGTAAGCATAGAGGGAAACATCTGGTGTTTACCTGCCAAGGGGCCACATCGCAATACTCTATTCATAAAACTTCAATTAAGATTCGGGTTCTACCATTGCTTTTTTACTTCTAAAAGACCAATTACGTGCGGTGTGTGGTGATGAGATGTCACACGTGCATGCTTATGGCAGAATGAGCGGAAGAAATTAGATGCCTGTCAAAACAATCAGACACCGCATCATCAAAAACTCTCAAAGAGATTATACCAAGGTGAATAGAGGATCTAAAGGTTGGAAAGTTGCTCATTAGAAACCGTGACCAGCTAGAAGTTTGAGGGCTTTAATTACGCTACAAAAAGGAACTCATTTTTATAACTCCTAATTTTGCTCAATTCGTGTCTTAGGTGATTAAGAAGGGGATGGAGGTATCAACTCGCTCTAAATGTAGGTAAAACTAGGGGAACTGTGTTCAACAGGCGGTATTTAAATCTGATTTCCTCAAACGAAAGATTCGTAACAAACCAGATACGTAATATATCACAAAGTTCTTACGTCGGAAGTGGAAGCATATGCTTCACATAAAGTGCAAACTGCAAAAAGTAGAAATATTACGACTGCGGAATATTGAGCTATGACCACAGGAGACCGAGAGTGAGGAGTTTGTCCAGGATATTGATGAAAGGAAAAGTGGACGCAGTCTACTTTAAATAAGATAATAATTCGCAAAAAGATCTCTCTCAGCAATGATTGACACCTGTTCTGCAATGCAGCAGGTACGGTGAAAATCGTGTCGTTTCTGTCCCCTTCACGAGGTCTCAGAAAGGTGGTTATGAAAGCGCGCATATTTTACGGCGGAGAACAAAATATACAAATATTCACATGCAGCTAAGTAGGCGGTAAAACCCTTTTAACTACTCATCCACACCCTTGAAGGAGCAGCGAACAAATAAACGCATATATTTCCATGACGAAACATTTAATTGTTCCCTATGCTTCCAAATTTTCCGTTGTTCGTTATATTGAACATTTCGTACCAGACAACCAAACCTTAGAAGCACTTGAAATCTCTAGTTTATGAGCCCAAAATACAACATCTTGAATGTTTGTGAAATGGCTGAACACAGTTTGAATTCCGGGTGGCAGGATGATACAGTCATTTAGCGATTATTAACTCATGGAGAACGCTTCATCGCTATCGTGTGTACTGTATGCTCTGAAACACTTTATTCCAAGAAACATTCTCGAGAGGCCGCCTAATGAGATAGGCACTGCCTTGAATACGCGGAGCAGTGTTATAGAGCTCGAAGTCACACCCTTTCGAATACACTCCGGTCATGGAAAGTTCATGCGAGATATAGACACCGCACTTTCCGGCTTGTTGAGCAAGGCTTGCCGCCTTTACCTACATCACGTCGTGACCTTATCGATGAACCTAGAAGATAAGCAGAAGAGGCAGGAGACAGTGATTAAGGTGATGAAGTCTTTGTAAGTCATGCTCAAACTTTATCTGCGAGGAGACGCTTTTATTAAATCACCTTATCACCTGCTCATTCTCGGCGCAGTGGCGCCATCCCGCAGCCTGTCGACAAAAGAATATGTGCAGACGAATCTCAAACTGTCGGCTTCCTGTCGAGGTTTCTTCCTAAGACGGTGACATGAATTATTGTTCCTATGCGGTTAATCACTATAGAAGAGGGGCCAGAAAGCTGGGATTTAGGCGCAAACATTGATGTGTCGAAGACCTGCACTTACCATGAATTTTTGCCTCAAATTATGTTAATACATTCTTCTGATCAGCTTTCTGTGCATTCAGGGGTTCCTTTGAAAGGAACCGAGTACCTAAATATTCAAGGTTCATCACAGCGAACTAGCAATCGCTTGAAGAGCGCACCTACCGTATGCTGTGTTGTTCAGGTCATACAGGATCGGGGTGAGTGGTGGCGTACCGCGGAAAGACGTCGCGGTCCTCCGAAGGATTGCTTCGGTTTTCTGCGAGTCCAGCGAAGGAATGTAGCAGGACAACGCCAGGCCCATAACGAGGCAGAGCAGGAAAGGAAGGCAACTACGTGCTAGAAGGTACGGCAGCTCAAGACTCCGCCAACCGCCGCTCCGCATTCGCCGTGCTTGAAACTGCGGCGCAGGACGGTTTCTACAGCATGAAACAGAATGCAATTTCTCTCTTTGAGTGCCCATGTACAAAGCGAAAGAAAGAGCTCATAAAATCACCTGAAAATCGGTCGCAACTTCAGACATTAGCACCGTTAAAAAGTTTAAAATATAGGCTTCAACTATTTCTTTTCATTTTATCTCGAGTTTGTTAGTGATTGCAAGTTTTTTTTCCCGTTAAAGCGACTGCAATGAAGCAACATCGCTAGATTATGGGTGAAGTCAGTGCGTCTATATTGTACATCTCATGCACGGCGGCCTCATTCAGAAGTGTTCCCGTGTTAGGTTCTTGAACTTTAAGGAATACGAGGTGGTTCCGACTACTTTGGATTATTCCACCAACACTTCTCTCATAGCCCGCGTGAAACGCGGGGACCTGAATCCCTTGCTCCTACACACGTACTTAGTACATTGAAGGTTTTTAGAACGGCAGACTGCATGAAACTTTTAATGAGATCCTATAAGCTTATGGATCTATTCGTAAAGTATCATTTCCACGAAATTAGAAACGCAGCCGCAAATTAGTAAATGTGACATATCTCCCACCACCTTATGTTCCGTGGAACCAAAATGCTTTTCCCAAAGAACTGAATTTATGGTTGTGCCACCCCAGAATCGGTTATCGCATCGATAAAATCTCTGAACCGCTACGCATAACTCCGTGGACGCCCCAGCTAAGTTGTTCTACCATTGCAATTCAATGGGGCATGACATCACGTTTGGTTGTGTGTTGAAATCATTACATGAGCCACCAAAGTCCACTGCCTAACGTTAATACCCTTTATAGCATATTTGTGGCTAGATTGCTTGCATTTTACCTCTTGTTCTCTTTACAAGTTCACCGCTGTCACTAATATGCTGCGCAGTGCTTAATTTAGTTTAAATCCTTTTTTACCAGCACCACAGTTCCTCTCCTTGGTCAGAGAACTGGTACAATGAAAATCGTAAGCGGTTTTTTATGCGCAAAATTGTTAGTATTATTAGTTGTAGTAGTAATGGTTTGTTTAACAAAAAGCAAACGCAAAGGATGTTGCCAGCCAGGCCAATTTCTATCTAATATCGTAGGCACCCTAGCTGTAGCCAGCGGAGGCGAAATTGGAAAATGAGAAAAGCGAGAAGTATATAGGGAAGCAATATCAAGAGAGGACAGGGGAAAGCTTTGCACACTATTTAGAAAATAATGTTGTAAGCTCCTATTCATAACTTGAGGGCGGATGCCAAATGCATTGCACGATGGTCACGTAATCCTGTTTTCTTGTCATGAACCGAACTAGCACTCAGTAGTTGAGCTATGTAAGGGGACATTAAACGGCTTTCACTATACAGATTAGGTTTATGGGGGCTTAGCGTCCCAAAGCGACTCAAACTATGAAGGACGCCATAATGAAGGGCTCCAAAAATTTCGACCACCAATGAATCTTTAACCTGCACAGACATCGCACAGTGCACGGGCTTCTAGATTTTCGTCTCCATGGAAATTCGATCCCCGCGGCCGGAATCGAACCCCCGTCTTTCGGGTCAGCAGCGAAGCGCCATAACCAGTGAGCTACCACGGAGGCCCCTTCACAATACTGTGAATAGTTATTTAGTTATAAGCTTCCGTACTTCATTTTCGCCTAAACAACAAATATTTTTTTCAATTTTTATTTCTTTCAAAGATTCTGGTTATTTTTGGAGATAAGAATGCGAATTGTATTTTTTTTTAAATTGTTGTCAAGCATCAAGCAAACGAGCTCTGAAACTTAAATATGCAGTTCTGATGTATCAATACTTTTAAATAAGCAACTGCGAAAGCACTTTATCGTCGTCAACAGGTAACACTGTAAGCAACAGCAGCTCCGATAATTTGTGTGCTGGAATAAAATATATTCTCTACAAAGCATAAGACTAGAAGAATCAGTCTGAGACAGGAGTTGTTCATTAACTCTTCCCACTTCAGGCATTGCTACGGTATGTAAGAAGAAGATAGATAGATAGATAAAGAGGAGGAGGGAAAGTCAGGGATGTTAACCAGAAAGGTGTTCCGGTTGGCTACCCTGCACTAGGGAAGAGGGATTAGGGGAATAAAAGGAGGAAGAGAGAAGAGAAAACAGGCATAACACACACACACGCACAACGCTCTCACAAGAAGAAGATAAAAGTTTAAAAAGCGTGCGGTAGCGACTCTTGCCCGCAACACTCAGGAGTTCGACAACTTTATACCTCGTTCAAACTTCCTGTGATTTACTGTATACAGTGATACTGCGTTTGCCTGGTTTACAACAATTCTGGTTTTGTGTTAGTCGCTCTTGTTGTGGCGCGTTGCGCACATTTTGCTCAAGGAATACGCGAATAAAATAAAATACTTATACCTGTAATTTATCATTTGTGTTGGCTTTTAAAACTCAGCACGTTAATCATTTCGAACATCCTGCAGGTTTGTTCACACCAACCCGCGCTTCAGCGCCAGCTGCGCAACAACACAATGAATCGCCCGATACGTTACGACCTGAGCCTTCCCTGGCAGTGTATGCAATTTTTATTCTACCCCAACCTATCGCCTTGTGATGAATGGATATTACTGCGCTTTTCCAGATGCCACGTGAAAAATCAATGGCAAGTGGCATGGCTCCAACGCTTTTTGCGATCATTTTTTCCGCGATCGCTAACATCACTCACGACGGACATGAGGAGCCAACGTAGAACGCTGAGCTCGAATCTTCCAGTCTAGCAGCAACTACACAAGTTACCATTCTCACAAAGTTCTGAATTTTCAGCAACACCAGAACACCAGCGTTTGACCATCTTGTAATCCAATTTCTACTTACATGCAAGAATGCAATATGAGCTGAGACTGTTGAAGAATGCTCCTCAGTTACGTGGTATTACGCACGCTAATTTCCAGACTTTTGTAGGTAGCACTCAAGGAGCGTAAAGGAACTTACCTAAGGTTCCACGGAGGTGCGAAAATTTTTAGCTTTTCTATTTTTGAAGGCAAAGGCATTTGGACGCGGATCATGCTTGCGTATTAAGAGGCAGCGAACTCTTCTTCTTCTTCTGACGAGCGATGTTTTGCACAGATCTGCAGAATTCGAAAACATCAGTAACCAGAAGTTCCGGCGCAAGATGCGGTATAACTAATTGATTGTAAAAATATATAGCTTAAAAAAGTCATCGTGACCGTACAGTGCGCTCATCACATTATATAATTTAATTTGGTCACGCTGGGTTTTCGTTATCTTCATAAAATGGCACATGCCCACCCAGGGAGATCCACCAACCATTGGGATGCACAGAGAGTGTTCCGAATTCATTGACAGAAATAAAATGAATGGCTGAGGAAAACAAATGTAAACTGAGAAGAAACAGCTAAATAAAACGGGAAATGCATAACGCACCCAAGATATTGACACTGGACGCTGATATGTAATGTCGGAAACTTCTTTTAGTCGTCTGCTGACTCTGTGTCCTCGGCCTTGACCTGCATGATTCCGGCTGTGCAAGTCCCTGGCATCGCACAGCACGTCAGAATGCATCCCAAACACTGTATCTCGTTCGCCGTAATTCACAGAAGTCAGGTGGTCCCACGTCCGCCATTGCCCACCTCCTCATACGTTCTCTGCTACAGCCAAGATTGATTAACCAAACCCGATTCCGGCACATGACACGCGCAGAGTAGGATAACTTGAAATTGATCAGTCAAGCAGCAATTTGTCTTATGACGGGCCTCCCACAAATTACTCCAGGTCACGTCCTCCAGGCGTGACTTGGGCGTGCTTGACGAACAGATTCATTAACTTCGCCAAGCACGGTGCACAAAATTCCCTAATATCCCTGAAGCCGCAGCTCTCGCATAGAATACGAAAGATGGCTTTGTGTTGCCTATCGTTTCCTGCCCGTCACGCACATCGTGCTTCACCAGCAGGTTACAGACAATCGGCCTATGACTCGCATACACTCGCGGTACGTTGGCCACCTGAGAAAGTATAGTGTGGGGACGGATGGCATCTCGTCAACGGCGACACATGGCGCATGTCGACGCTAGTGTCAGTGAAGATCACGTGACCATGGCTATACTTTCCCCTCCCTTATCATCACCAATTCCAACCAACTCACACGCTCGTTCCTCTGCCTGGCCATAGACACAGGCAGAGCTGTGCGCCATTCAGGACGCATAAAGCATCACCTGTCCACAGTCGCTGTCTAGAAGCCTCCTTGACGTCCTCACAGACTCCTGAGGCACCGTCCGCAGTCTTCGGCGTGTGCTGAACACCGACTTAATGGCACATCTAATTCAGGGCATAATTGAAAAGTTCTCCCTCACGCCCGTTCCTGGCTTGTATGTCGTTGTAAACGGCAGAACTGCAGCAAAGAATAGCATGGTTAAAAATGTCGCTAAGGTCGGAAGGGCGCTAATGTCGGAAAATCGACACAGGCTGGAGCGTAATGTGGAAAGTGTAGAGAAGGTCACGGAGAGAGCAGGCAAGAAGAGTCGCCTTCAGTGTTCACTGGCTGTTTCCTAATCCGTTGTTAAAAGCGCTAATAATTATGTTCCATCCTTGCAACGCGCCGCACAGCTCTGCCCGCAAAAGCAGTGTAGCCGGCAGATACCCCACAAACCTTCGTTTCGCGGGAGTACATATTGAAGGTTTTTTATGTTGCTCTAGCGAGTTTGATTACTTTATAATGCGGACCGTTTTATTATTTCACAGGGGCGTGGCTCATTTTGTTCTAATTTGCGTAAGATATAATAATAATAATAATAATAATAATAATAATAATAATAATAATAATAATAATAATAATAATAATAATAATAATAATAATAATAATAATTATTATTATTATTCTTATTATTATTATTATTATTATTATTATTATTATTATTATTATTATTATTATTATTGCTTGGTGTCAGCTCCCGCGGAATACTTTTTATAACAAAAAATACGGACAAATAGACTCACTATACTTCTGTCTTTCTAATACATTTCATTGTGTTAGCCGTGCGTTACTAATCAAAAGCCAATAGCTTATGATGTAAGTGTTCTTCGCGCATTTGGTGAGGGCTTTCGGCTATCGCGACCAACACTGCGGGATCAAATTCCAACCGTTGTGGGTGCATGCCAACCAAATGCATTTATTGCAGTATGGGGGAGCGATGGGGTATAGAGGCGAAGTGTGCAAGGGGCCAGTGTAATATGCGATGTCAGTGGACGTTAAAAATAATGAGGTGCACTTCAGTCTCACAACGTGCCGAAATACGAAAGCCTGTGCGGTCTGCTGTGTGCGCCATCTGCTGGACAATAGCTGTAGACTGAGAGAGGGGTTTTTAGTGGATGCCGCACGATGGCGCTACGATAGCACGCCAAGCACGAAGGAAATTTACCGGAAACGCAGGAAATTTGTCACTCGCTAGATTGCGACATGTTAATTAACATGCTTATAAGTACTCATGTAGGATTAGTACACATCTAGAGCATACGTTTTCAAGAACTGTGCATTCACTATGCGCGCCTTTATTAACCTTCATAACGTCAAGTGGAGTGGCAGCATCCCTGTCTGGCACGTGTTCGATTCCAACCTAGACCCAAATTTTCTTTTTTTTTCTTATGGTTTGGCAGTTCGTACGGAAACTTTTGCGGACAGCTGCTGTCCGCAATTTTCGTTCATACCACTCAGGAGCCAAGAAATGCTTTCCTCTTAAGAACCCCTGGGGGCGAAATTAATCTGGCTTCGTTTTATGCGGCGCCCTTCAAGGCCAATTTGCAACTGTCCAGCATTCCAGCACAAACACCATATCATTCGAATCTTTGTTTTCCATTTGCTTGTGAATCGGCCGCACACAGCAGGCTGAGATGGGATAGAAATTTCGCATTCAACAAATTCATGTGAGAGCTGTTGTCGTTCATGCTGCTCTGACATTTCTCGTGGATGTACTGGAATAGCCGTTTTCAGTGACATCTTGATACAACTAGAGATATAAAAAGCTAAAAAAGGCAATGCGAACGAAGATTCTAGCCCCCACTATGTGTGCAGCCAGGCAAAGTGCCCTTCCTTCTTAATTAAATACCACGTCATAATAACCAGACGATGGATCTTAATATTTTCGTCGATTATTTTTCATCACAAAAAGGCAAACAGATATCGAGAACAACTATATAATTGAATAAAAACAGTGTAATACAGGATACCACTTAAATGCTTTTTCTTGACCGGGCGAGGTGAGTCGTTCCGGTGCGGTGCTTTTTTATTCGTTACATGCCCAACCTCCATAGAGAAATGTTTTTTGAATATTTTAATTATTTAGGGTATTGCTAGAGAAACATAAAAGGTAATGGTCAATTTTTTCGATGTGCCTCAAAAGCTGTTTTTTGGTGTGAATTCATCACTTGCATCGAGCAATTAACACAGGCATATAAAACTAGCGGGAAACACTTTTGACGACAGCAAAAACGTAATTAGCTAAAAAATGTAAGCCCGCCGACGGGATATCTGTGGGCATATTTATTACAATACTGTAATCTCACAGTATATGAAAATATCCCGTTCATAAACAGGTGTACGTTCAAAAATGCTTCTTTCTAGAGTTGTTGGGTATGTTAAGGGCTTCAGCCTCCCACGAGTGCACTAGTTGCGAAGCCCCATTCACAGACGGCTCAACAACCTCCACAACAGCCAACTTTAATGCTTGCCAGCAAGGTACAAACATGCACGCATCGAGCAGCAAAAGAAGGCAAGCTTGTGGCGCACGCACGCGACAGCGTGTACAAGTTGGTACCTAGACGTCTTTCCTGAAACGCAGCTTTATTGGAAAGCAGGATCCTGAATGCAGAGGTGGGCAAAGGATTCGAAGAATCCAGCACCCATGCACCCGCGATAATGGCTTCGGCATACGTGCGCTGACTCCGCTCCTTCAGTGTGCCGGCTTTCCAGCGCATAACGAAGGATGGGAAGCTAGCCTAGTTTGCGAGAAAATATTTCGGTCGAACCGAGGCTCTGATGCGTAAAAGAGGTGGTAGCGAAGGCCTCAAAGAACGAGGCTTCTGGCACTTACACCTCCACGTCCCATGTGGCTTGGATGCACGATCAGAAAATCTGAGATCTACTCTAAACATTGTGACATTTTTTTTATTCTACATTATGACTGGCGAAAGGCTGGCGACATTGCAAAATGATCTACGTATACACCTTCACAAAAGAGTGAAAGTTAGGGTTTAAAAAGAGTTAATAGAAAGACTCACGGAAAAAAGCTCACATCTGATTTGTTGCTCTATTTCACACAGCTGTATAATGGGCACGAAAGTTGAAAGGATGGTTTTTCTCTCTCCTTTTTCTGGTTATCACCTGTACAATTTATTTGCCGTTGTAGTGTCAACAGTTAAACGGCAACTGAAGAGGTTTTAGCATTCGACTACTTTAAAGGGATCGAATGTGCGAAACCTGCAGGGAAAAATTTTAAAAGGATTTTTGTGCTTACATTCGAAATGGTGAGACAATGCCTGAAGCCGCTTAGGCGTTCAGGCTTCTCCGTACTGCACAACTCCCGGGAAAGGTCACAATTTGAACATCAGGTACGGGGGCGCTTCGTTTACTATGAACAAATGCTGACTTGGAGGACGAAAATTAACGCCATCGAAGGTAATGCCCACGAAGCGTTGTTGGACTGAGTCGGACGACGGACGGCAGCATGTGGCCGTATGCAGAGGAGACGTGAAATTTCGCTAATAATGACGTTATCACGAGTTCTCTATAATTCTCTAACGGAGCGAGGAGAACCCTGAACACTGTAGTTGTTTTAATAGACGATAATGTCATTATAAATAAATGCTAGCGCGAAAATACTTAAAACCCTTCTCCTGGAAGCAGCACTATACAGTTTAATTCTTGAATCATCTTAAATTTGGAAAAAAGCCATTGCGCGTTCCTTTTAAGTTACAATCATTCCAGGCCATTATTTGTTTACCTTCTTTCCGAGTGGTGCGATGAAATCTGGTCTTATCGATTTGGGTATATTTTCTGCATGTGTATTATGCGCCTCATGTAAAATTCAAACTCTTTTGGAGACAGACTGCAGAGAAAATAGCACTCTACCTTATCGTCATTACATGGCAATATCAAATGACATATTAAACTTTTATGCTCTCTGCGCTGCCTTTTCAGTCATTTATTTGAATGGTTTTGCAATGAAGAAGACGACAGTGCGCCAACACCAACGACGATGAATAGGTTTGGGCGGCCTCGGCGACCAGCTGCCGCGCGCGCTGGAGAGCTCGAGCTCTCCAACGCGCCAAAAGAAGTGCCTCGCAATAGTGTGGGCACTGAAAAAATTTTGTTCTTACTTTTATGGCCACCCCATCGATGTTGTTACTGACCGCCATGCCCTCTGCTTGTTGGCTACCCTCAAAGACCCTTCTGGACGCCTCGGCCGCTGGTCCCTTCATCTTCAGGAATACGAGATTAACCTCGTATGTCAGTCAGGCCTGAGACATTCTGACGCTGACGCCTTGTTGCGCTCACCTCTGCCATCTCCTACGCTCCCTTCGTCCTTGTCCGCCTCGGAGCTGGCCGCGATCACTGCCAATGACCTCCCAATGGAACAGCGTCGAGATCTATGGATTTCTTCGACCTTAGATGCCCTCAATGCGCTGACTACGGCTTCGTCACCTCGGGCCCTTCGTCGTCAAGCTTCTCATTTCACGGTTCTCGACTCTCTACTGTATCGCCGCAACTATGACCCGGATGGCCGCAAATGGCTCTTGATTATTCCTCGCCAGCTTCGCTCTGAACATTGTGCGCATCACCATTCCGACCTACAAAGCGCACATGGAGGACTACTAAAAACCTATGAACGTCTGCGCCAGCGATACTACTGGCGTGTCATGTACAATTTTGTTCGCCGTTATATACGCTCGTGCATTGCCTGTCAGGAGCGCAAGTCCGCTCCTCGCCCCTCTCTCGGCCCGTTACAGCCATTGCCTTGCCCAGCTCACCCCTTCGATCGCGTGGACATCGATCTTTATGGTTCCCTGCCTTCCACGCCTGCTGAAAATCGTTGGATTATAGTTCCTATGGACCACCTCACTAGGTATGCGAAGACGGCAGCCCTGCCCTCTCGACGTAGTGCTCGCGACGTCGCATCCTTCATCCTCCATCATTTCATCCTGCGTCACGGCACCCCTGGGGAACCCCTCAGCGACCGCGGCCGTGTTTTTCTCATTAGATGTCGTTCACAAGGTACTGGATGCGTGCTACACCGTTCATCGCGAGACCACTGCCTACCATCCCCAAACCAACGGCCTCACTGAATGCCTCAACCGGACTCTTGGAGACATGCTTGCCATGTACATTTCTTCCGACGACTCCAACTGGGATCAAGTATTTCTATTCGTCACTTATGCATACAATACTGCCTCTCAAGCCACAACCAGTTTTTCTCCGTTCTTTCTTTTATATGGCCGTGAACCTTCTTGTCTCCTGGATATAATCCTTCCGTACCACCCCAAACGCTCGGAATGCACTTTTCTCTCTGACGTTGCCCGTCATGTCGAGCAGTGCCGCCAGCTGGCTTGCTCATTGACGCGCACGACTCAATGCCTCCTCACATATGCGAGTGTCCGCGGCCAGTCCGCCCATGACTTTCCCACTGACTCGCTCGTCTGGTTCTCTGTGTCGGCTGCCTCTAAGTTTTCGGTTGAATACATCGGCCCTTACTTTGTCTTGGAGCGCACGTCACTAATGAACTACACCTTCGAGCCAGTTGCCCCCTCTTCGGATCACCGGTTTTGGGGCCGCGAAATAGTTCATGTCAGCCGGCTAAAGCCGTACTACGACCCCCTTGTCATCTCTTTGCCTGTAGATGCCAAGATGGCTCCCTCTTGTCGCCGGGGCAGTTGCAATGAAGACGACAGCGCGCCGCCACCAACGCCGATGAAAAGGTTTGGGCGGCCTCGGCGACTGGCTGCCGCGCGCGTTGGAGAGTGCGAGCTCGCTCTGGAAGTCCGTACTAGTGCCGCCGCTGCTGGGTCAGTCTGTGCCACGGTTATGCCGCCAGTCCTTTAAGCGTTAGAATAAACCGCTCTTCAGTTTATAAACATAATGAGCCTCGACAGGTTTTCTTCAGAGTAGGTTAGATAGGTAATCGTAATGTAATTAAGTTTGGTCGGATTATTAGCCTGTGAATTCAGTAAGTAAGCAAATGCGTCATGTTGTACGGATTCAAAAAGAACAAAAAGAAACCCACTATATGGTACCCATTTCAAGAACGATTCTAATTTAATGTCTGAGGCGACGCACACAGTTGCCGTCAAGAACATATCTTTGCAAAGAGTTCCAAATCTCCATGTTCGATAGAAAAAAAAGGAAACAACGTATTGCAACCTATGAATTCAGATATTAAGTGCTTATTGTGATTTCTTGGATTAGTTTGATGGTGCGGTGGCGGTAGGTACTTAGTTTACAGTAACAGACCCGTTATAAGCCAAGAAAATAAATTTCATGTCGACAACTCGACGTCAGCCGACTAGTTTAGGAATGACCGCTTGTGTTCAATGTGCATTGACGCTACATTGAAGAGAATACTTTGAGAATATAAATGTTAACACTTTATTCTGGAGACTTAGTAGAAGACCTATTAATTATCGATAATGTGCAATTCATATTTTGCAGCGTTGCGACCACACAATTCCATCGTTTATATATAATGCCCACCAGTTATTAGCCCCGCAAGATCACATGCAACCTACAGATTATGATTACGATGATGGATTTTTGTGGCGCAAGATCCTCTATGGCCAAAAACCGCCATGGCACAAGGCATTTTTGACTATTCAAGGTGGGGTCAAAGGCTCATTTTCCAAGCACTTCACCCTAGATAAGATGAGCACCAGGCCAGGAGAAAGCTTGTACCCATTGTATTGCCGGTGGGTACCCGGCAGCACTTGGGATCGAACCCCGCACCTTCCGCATGCGAGGCGGATGCTCAACCACTTGACCACCGTTGCAGTGTTTTGTAGGCTTTGAGCCGGACGTCAGGAGGCACCTCAACTAATTTTCTTCGCAGAAATTATAGTTTTTTTTAACACTCCAGCACTCGTCTCTTTCATATGGAGGAGCAATTTGCATGTACGCGTAAATGTGGCACCCAAATAACCTAAATCTTTTTCTATCGCTTATCTTGAAACTTATTAGTATATAGTTATTTCCTAATGGCGATATTTTACCCTTTGTAAGTCAAAACATATCTTTATCAATATTTACTTTCTTGCCCCACGGCTCCTACCAGACGTCAATGTCAGTTAACGATAAGCTTAGTCTTAGCTCGTCCCATAGTCCCTGCTCAATAACGTAAATCACGAAATCGGCAGCGAGATGTGGGATATTCACCCCATCCCTAGAACAACAGCCGACATCATTATATAAGTAATAATAGCGGTCCCTGTACGTGTACAAGCGGCAGAGCAGAAACTAGTCTAGGTTCTCTAATTCACAACCATTTTTACCTGTCTATTGCGTGCTATTTAATAGGTTAGTTTCTGCGCTTGCTATCACTTTTGAACTAATGGCAATGGGATTAATTTACCAACTAGTTAGCCTCGTTTTAAAGCGCATGTGATATGGATTGTTTCCATGCATAGTATCGTAAAAGTTCCCCAATATTGAGTCTAGAAATTCAATCACATCGCTTTTAATCCGAATCTTCGAAAAATTATGCACAAAAAAAGCATATTTGCACGAATTGTGCTCGTTGTTGTTCGTACCTCAGCTCTTTCGACGTCGGAAAAAACTTGCGGTAAACCTTAAAATTGCTTCAATAATTTTGAGCCAGCTGGATGATCGAAAAGGCTCAAAGCGCAAAAACGCTAACAATTCCTTTTTTCCCGCCAAAATGGGCCACGTCTAAATGTATACTCGCGATTTGGAAAACTGACCAAACATGAAATAGTCAAATTATCTCAAGAGAAAAAGCCACTTTTTTATAGCTCGTTGGTATTCAGCACGCCATAATATCCTATGCAGGCGCTCCGTTGCACGCATGCCGTCACTTTGAGCGATTGCGACAACATGTGTACGGCCGTCGTATAAACTGGTAAAAGTTGTGCCCGGCATCTTCACTGCATTCGAGTATGAATAGATTAGATATAATTGATGTATGAATTCGCTTTTTTTTTGTGCGCATCCTCGACGACTGCTGCAGAAATCTGATTTTTAGTCGGCAGTTCTTGCGCCCTTTAATTGCTCCAGAACCTTTGTGGGTCAGTTTTCACATGGTTAATAATGTGCATGAGCTTTCAAGTCGCAGCAAAGCAAGAGAAAAAAAAGTATGAAATGTGCCAGCCACGGTATAGTATCACTCTGTGATAGTGGGAGCCGCAACTACGGATGCGCGCTGTGTTTATAACCAAATAACTGTGTTTTAACACAGTTGTGTTATAACTCAGGACTGAGTGCAAGGTTGTGAACTATCAGTGTGTGCCGTGTGTACCCTGCAAGTAATGGCCAACGGACATGTGGAAAAGTGATCATCTCGCTTTGCTTTCTCCCTTTTCTATCTCTCCCTCCGTTGCCCTTCCCACGTGTAGGGCAGCATAGAGGGCGCTGCTTAGTTGACCTCCCTGCCTTTCCGTTCGTTTCTTTCTCACCTTATGTGTAATAAACACTTTTGTTATAGGCAGATGTACAACCATATAAGCGTGTTTGTATACACAGCTGCGCATATTATCCTAGCAATTAGCAAAATTTTTCTGGTGGCTCAAATGAATCCGACGTTTTACGTGACAGAAACACGCCGGAGTATTCGCGCGTAATGAACAACGTCGTATAGAATATCCGAATGTGAGAACGAAAGAAAAAAAGCAAAAGTAATTTACAAAGAATTTGCTTCTTTAAATTCGTTAGGTTCGCTTGGAGCATGAATTTGATACGGGCCAAGTAAAATGACGTGATTTAAGCATACACACATCTGCCCTATATACATGCTGTTAGACGTTCCAGAAACAACGCATTTATTCAGGTCACTTTAGATAAAAAAGTAGGCAACTACTTTTTTTATTATTGCTCAAACATACCCTTCGGTATAAGAGGCTATAAATTTCAGAATTTAAATTAGGAGCTATTCAGGACATAAAATTGAACAGCGTCACGCCCTGCAACGAGATTTGTAATCTTCACCTTCAAATCATACGTGCTTCTGCACTTTTTGTTTATTTGCCAGGATGAAAAATGTGCACAAAAAGATGAAAGCTTACTGGAAAGCAAGCTTACTGGACGATCCAAGAGAGCAAGGCTTAGCCTCCATTTTGGCGTTCTTTATCTGTAATTTATTACTGCGAAAGCAGTACTAGGATATGTCGGAAGCTGACGTGACCGAAAAAAGTGGAAGCAAAATGTGGAAGCGAAATGCAGAAAGAAAATGTGTCGAAAAATATGACGTCATCAGCTAATGTATAGTAGTCATGATTGAATGTTTATGACAATTGTTTCATAAACAGAGTGTCGAATCATTGTCACGGTCACGTGATTCATTGTAACTGAGTCATAAGTCCGAAGTCATGAGTCATGATCGGAATCACTGAAGTCACTGTTTGAGAAAGGAACTGAGTTGTTGTCGTTAGTCACGAGTCATGATCATAAGTCTCGAAGAGGTTAAGGTACAGGCATGGCTTTACGAAATATTGGCTGTGCGCTCTCTTTCAGAATAATGCTTCTCTTGATGCCTTTGATTGCGCCCAATTCCTGCTTGAACACGTCATTGAGCACTTTTTTCAGAAACCTTTTGTCCTTACTCTGTTGACTGGCACTAGCTCTTGCGAATTCATACGTACTTTTGACAAACAGTCGCGGCTCAAAAATTTTACGAAGAGTACAGCTTTCACGCTCTCCACGATAATCAGAGGCTAAATGTGTGCTTTTTTGATCATACGTTACTTAGACATCGAACTGTCCAGTAACTGGAAGAAAGCTGTCACTGAGGGATTTCAAATTTACGTTAGCGTTTTCAGAGCTCTTCCTTCAAACTTCTCACCAAAATTAAAAATCGCTCATGATAGAAACAGCAGACCCGGCATCTATTTGCTTTTCTGCCAGTTTGCCGTCGATCGTGACGCTCTCACAACAGGCATTGGCGCTAACCTTTGACTATAAGAAAATCAAATTGGCAGCATTTTCTGCGGCTGCTACAGGTTCGTTTCTGGTTTTACGTATTCGCTCTCAAAAGTTTCTCAGCGCTTAATACACATTCATGTTAAATGAGGAAACTGCTGTACATCTTGTGTAATACCACTTTTAATACATGCGGCATTTTTATTCAAAGGCGGAAAGTTCTTTTTACCATGACGTGGTGATCTCTGCCGTTCCAAATCGACGTATGCTTCACCGCTGGCATTAGCTTGCTCGAGTGATTTGATATGACCTTGTGCAGCTTTAATTTCCGATGCTAAGTTCTAGGCTTTGTCAAAGGCGAGGTCCTTGCCGTCTGCCGTAGCAAGGAGCCTGCAGCGAATGGCGTCTGTGTGTACCCACAATGAGACGATCACGAAGAGCTTCCCCAAACAATGTGCCGAAATTGCGCATAGCTGCCAGCTTCTTGAGCTCGACAACAAAGGTACTGACGGTTTCCTCTTAACGCTGATTCCGTTGGTAGAACTTGTATCGTTCTACTACCAGCAAACGCTTGAAAGCGTAGTATGATTTAAGTGCGCGATCGAGGGAGAACAGTTTTTAATCGTGAAGAATGAGGCCTCTTCGATAACCGTTAGCATAACTAGCTTCCTGGTGGTCTCATCAGTCTTTCTTGCAGTGGTGAAAGTTTCGAAGCGTTGTACGCAGACCCCGAAGTTAACCTTCGTCGGAGAAAATTCCGGTAGGTGCCCCAAAACTGCTCGCCTGTTTATAGTAATCCTTGCCTAATAGCCTTTTTAGCAAGTGGCAGACTTGAATCTGCCCGAGAGGTGGTTCACATACCAAGTTGTGTGATGCTTCAGGAGACCTGGCGCTGTCATTAATCTCCGTTGGGTTCTAGAGCAGGCTGAGTCGCTGAACACCATCTGCCCAGCGCAGCTGTTGAGTTCGGTGTAGATGTCCGAGCACACAGTAAAGACGGGCAGCAGTCACACAGACTCTAATGACGCTTAACGAAGGAGCACAACTACAGAACACACGAATGTTGTAGTTAAGAATGAAGGAAGAATGAAAGGGAAGATTGCCGAGCCTGTACACTGGCTCGAGCTGAGCCACACTAACTGCTACGTACCGATAGAAGAGAGTTGAACGAATTGTGAGAGGATGGACGCACGTAACAGCAACTGCGCCTCGCCAAACGATTGTGGTTGCGAATGAAGGAAGGATAAAGAAATTGCTGATGGTTTAGCTTTGATAAATTATGACGCCAAGCGTGGAGCACCTGTTGCTCAGCGCACGCGCATTCATGCTTCTGGTTCAGTCCGAAGACCTTGGCTTTACATAGCGTAGCGAAACTATCACTTCAAACATTAGCCAGGGTTTAACCCTTCTTAAACAAACGTGTGACGTGCAAAAAGCGCAGATGACGTGAATTGTGACACCACAGCGACGCCATGCATAGCAACGAGGTGAATTAAATCTCAAAGCTCTCAACTACTTATCCGGAGGTGGCCCGGACCGCATATTTTGAAGTGACTGCGCTCAAATTTGTAGGTCGCCATCGTGTCCGATGCGGTCACATATGGTAGGACATCGACTTTCGTCTAAATCGGCAACTTTCCGAACTTTGAGGGGTGATTTGGGCCAAATTTTGGCAATGGTCCGGGCCAAATTGCGGGGTTGTAAGGGGTCCGGGGTTTTTGCGACCAATTCTCCTTCTGTCTGCACGAGGCAGCGATTGTGGCTTAGCTTCAGCCAGTGGGCAGGCCCCACTGTTATTTCGAAGAAATCGAAATGTGTAGCAAATAAAAAATGCCTACTAAAAGTGTGTGTGTGTGTGTGTGTGTGTGTGTGTGTGTGTGTGTGTGTGTGTGTGTGTGTGTGTGTGTGTGTGTGTGTGTGTGTGTGTGTGTGTGTGTGTGTGTGTGTGTGTGTGTGTGTGTGTGTGTGTGTGTGTGTGTGTGCGTGTGCGTGTGCGTGTGCGTGTGTGTGTGTGTGTGTGTGTGTGTGTGTGTGTGTGTGTGTGTGTGTGTGTGTGTGTGTGTGTGTGTGTGTGTGTGTGTGTGTGTGTGTGTAGCTTTTCGCTTTCGACCAGAGCTAAACCACCAGCAATTTTTTTTTCACTGCGCAGTTCAGGTGACCACCGCAAGAACTATAGTTTATGCGCTATTTCTTTAGTTAAATTAATAGCATGGTGTCTACTGCTAATAAGAATAGACCTGTAACTGGCCAGCTTACTTACTTCATGCAAGCGGACCTTCAAGTGCGTGAAGTGCGATCAGAACGCATTCGGACCGAAACCGCGAATGACGAAGGTCGAGACACTCGTGAGCGTAGAAACCCCAAATCAGAAAGTCGCCTGTGAAACGTAAAAATTGACTTGCAGTTACAGTGCCTACAATACTCTACTGCAGCTCTAGCCTTTCGGCCAGTAATGCCAGTCAACTTTCGATTACTAATGCGCTAAGCTGGTAAGCTTAGGTCCAGGAATTTTTGTCCCGCTAAAAAAATTGTTTTTTGAAGAAAGCAAATGGCGCCGTAACTGTCTCACGCACCTTGATGGACACCCGAACCGCGCCGTAACGGAAGGAATGAAGGAGGCAGTGGGAGAAGAAAGGAAGAAAGAGGTGCCGTAGAGTAGCTAGTTGTCCGGTACAAATTCGAGCACTAGGGGATCATTAACGGATTTGGCGTTGGTGGCTTCCTGGCCTTACGGGGCTCTCACACATGTGACGAGGGCTCCTTGCCACGGAGGTATCTGTTGCTAAACCTCGTCAACACTTCAAATGACGTGATTCTTGCGACGCGTGTCCTTTCTGTCAATCTTCCCTCTCTTTTCTCTTTTAACTCTCCTACTATCTGCACCTGGTAGCACTTGAGGCTCAACCTGAGTCAGTGGGCAAGCCCGTGCACTCTTTTTTAAAATTTTTAGCAGTCCCAACAATAACAGGATGTTTAAGGTGCGCTGACATCGGACAGCACACAGGCGCCTTTTGCGTTTCGCCTCCATCTAAAACCCGGCCGCCGCGGTCGGGTTTGAAACCGGGTACTCCGCCTCAGTAGACGAGCACCTTGACCAATGAGCCACAGCGGCGGGGGCCCATAATTTCCCTTGCAAATGCGATTGTTGTATTTTTGTTATCCAAGGAGAGGACAGAGGACATAAAAACAAAAGATACAAACAGAAGTTTTAGCCCGAACTACGACTTTGTACATAGGCATAGTCGACTGTCTTTGTTAAATTTGATACAGCAATAACTAGACGCTGGTACTTATTAATCGCCCCGACAATTCTTCACCTCATAAATGCAAAAATATATCGAGATAAGCGTTTTTGCTTGCAGAAAAAAAACGGATAGTTCAAGCTATGACTTCGATTACTTTGATTAACTGGGCAAAAAAAACTTAAATCCTCGCGAGCAAGCCACGAAGATGCATGTTTCGAGCAGGAAAATAAAGCCAAGCTATGGTAGACGTCCGAAGTTGAAAGCACAGGCGAAGTGCATTCTCATCAGAGTTAGCGCTAGTCAGTTTAGCGCAAGTCCTCTGTGCCTCTTTCTTGTGTTCGTCTTGGTTGCGCTACAGTTCTTTTGTTACAAAATGCACCATGTAGCCCAACAAAAAGTTCTTCTAAACTCATCAGAGTTTCCACCTCCTAAATTGCTGTTCCTTGGTGCGCGACGAGGAGTGCACTTTGTCCGAGCTCTCAGAGGCGGCCAACGTGTACAAGCTGGAAACTAGACAGCATTCCTAAAATATGCAGCTTTCGGGAATCCTGGAATCTGAGTGAAGCGGCGCGCAAAGGATTTGAAGAATCCTGCATCACGCTGCCGCGTTAATGACCACGACACACGTGCGCGGTTCCCGCTTCCTCATCAGAGGATATCCAGTGCAGGGCAAAAGACGTGACGCTGGCCTAGTTTTCGAGAATTAACCTCAGCTCTGAACGTAAATCTGACACTTAGAAGGGCAGTAGGGAGCACCGCTAAGAACGGAGCTCAGGAAGTGTATACATCCCCGTCACATGCAGCTATTCAGCGCAATAAGGAAATGGTGCGTTCTATTTTATACTTTGTGACATTTTTAGAGTACGTTACGACTGACGACAAGCTAGAGAAATCATAGCATAATCTATGTGAACATCATCATCATCATCAGCCTGACTGCACCCACTGCAGGGCAAATGAATCTGCCATGTCTCTCCAGTTAACCCTGTCTTTATCTATGTGGACAACGTCACAAAAAACTGCCAAATCTGGAAAAAAATGTTGTAAGAGTAGGGGACGTGGTAACAAACGAGACTGCCTATTTGTTGCGCTATTTTACACGCCTGTAAACCAGCCATTACAAATGCAAGGATGCTTTTGCCTTTCCTTTTGCTAGTTATCGTCACATGTATTGTAGGAACTCTTCCCTTGTTGTCTTAGTGTCAACAATTAAATTAGGAGCATCCTCGTCCAACAAGTGTAGTGTTTATATAGGTAGTGCGATCAAATATAGGCATATTTATCTGATTAAATTTTCTGTACACAGATAATATACGCCTTCGTAAAATTCTTTCGCCTTCGCCGGGTTTCAAAAGAACAAAATATAAGACTTTCCGTTATCGCACATATTTGAACAGCGATTCTAACTGAGTGTTAAATCCACACGCACAGTGGCCGTGAAAAATATCACGTTACAAAGAATTCGACATCGCAATGTGTGATAGAAAAAAGAAGAAATTTAAATGTATTCAAACGTCGTAGCTAATGTAATACGTTCTGATCATGATTTCTTCGTTTATTTTGACGGTGGCGGGAGAGGGGGGGGGGGAGGGTTCTCGTTGTTGATAATAATATATACCTTATAAAACATGAAAAAGAACTTCATTGCCACAATTTGACACCGTCCGACTGGTCTGTGAATCACTGTCTGTGTTAGAAGTGCACTTATGCTGTCATGCTGAGAGTAATTCGAGTAGAGAAATCTTAGCGCTTTGTTTTTGACTATTTGTAGCTGCTATAGAACTACTGCTATAGTGCATTCCAGACCTTGCTATCTGACTCCAAAATGGGTGGGACCAGGGTTTTGCAGACTTTGAGGACAGAATCAAGATGCACCGCGACTAATTTTATTAGTAGAAGTTCTAGTTTCTAAACACTTCTGCACACGTGTTTTTGACATAGAAGCTCCATTTCCACGTGCGCCTAAATGTGGCGCCTAAATAGAGAACGGGATCTCTTTCTCTCTGCTAGGACCTTATTATCGTATAAATAATTCGGACTGGAGGTAGGCTACAATTTGCACTGAAGTTTTTAGTTTTAGCAATATCTGCTTTCATGTCCGATGTCTTCAATTAAAAGGCAATGCCAGTTAACGATATGTTCAGTATTAATTCGTCACAGCGTCCCCGCACAACAGTATAAATAACAAAATGGCGGTCTTAGGTATGCCGGCGGGATCGATGGGAATTCGGTGATACGCCTTAACAAGGTCAACTTTGCTAAAAATGGTGCAGCCGGCGAGACGCGACGTAAAGTCCTGGATGTGGGGCAGCGGATAGCTGCCGTGGACAGTCTTGGCATTCAACGCCCGATAGTAGCCACAGGGACGCCAGTCACCGGGATCACGCTTGGGCACTAGATGCAGCAGAGAGGCCCACGCGCTGGACGACGGGCGTATAATGCCGAGCTGCAGCATGTGGTCGAACTCACATTTGGCGATAGCTAGACGGTCTCCAAACAAGTGGCGCGGTCGAGCAGATGCGGGTGGTCCCCGGGTGACGATGTGGTGTGCCACCGTATGTTTAGGCGTCTTAGTGAAGTTGCATGACTTGGTGAGCTCTAGGAAATCCGCCAACACTTTTTCGAACTTAGAGGAAGGTATCAGCGTGTGGATGCCCATAGAAACAAGGTCGGACAAGACTCCCGAGATGGCGAGATGAGTCAGGCCGTCGGCAAGGCGACGATACCGCACGCTGACGTCCAAGTCGAAGTATGAGAGGAAGTCTGAGCCGATGATCGGGTGAACCACGTCTGCGATAACGAAGACTCATTGAAAAGTGCGGCGAAGCGCGAAGTCGAAGGTGAGAGATCGTAGTCCGTACGTGGGTATAGACGAGGCGTTGCCATAAACAGGCGGTTCGGATGACTGGCGGGACCACACTACGCCGTTAGGGATCCCGGCGGGCGTTTCTCCGGCCACAAACAGTGGGGTGTACACTCGTAGCCCGGTGCCGAAAACGCCGGTGGTACCAGCAGAAAGACGGAGGGCTGGGGCTCCGAGCTTGACGTGTGCGCGAAAGAGCGCGATGATCGAGACCAGGCGGCCGGGTCTCTTGAGGTGGGCTGCGGAGTGCGGCGACCGAGGCGGCAAGCTCATCGAGACGGGCCTCAAGACGAGAAATCGTCGGGTCTGTGGGCGGCAAAACAGCAGTGACGGATGGTGAGGTCGCCCCATGAACGTTACCGGCGAGCTTAGTCAGGCGGTTGAGGGTGACGTCACTGGCCGCAGCAAAAACGAGGCGGATGGGCTGGGGAAGGCGTTGGAAGAAAAGCTCTCGAAGCAACGCCCAGTGGTTGAGGATATCGCGCTCCCTGAGAAGCGGTCGCATCCGCGGAGAAGCTGGGAAGGGCGCTGGTCGCCAAGGTCTTCCTAGGTAAGGATGTGCTGGAGGCGGCTGCGTGCCGACGGCATAAAGCTCTCCAGCCCCTTGGCTTTCAGGTGCTGATATGGCGTAGCACCCATGGGGACGGAGAGTACGTCGGAGAGCTCACCGGCAACGTCAGGAGGGAGGCTCGAGACAACATGGTAGTAGCGCGTCGTCTCCGAGCTGATGTGGGAAAGGCAAAATTGCGCCTCGATATGGTGGAACCAAACTTGCGGGTTCTGGGGCCAGAAAGGTGGGAGGCGAGCCTTCAGTGACGAGACGTCCTACGGAGGTGAGTCTTGTTCAATGAATGCTGCGGGATCGGTCATTGTTCGTCCTAGGCCAGCAATGTAGGCTTAACGCATCAGGAACGAAGGAACAAGACCACTGCTGCGAGCCGATACCAGAACAGAACTGCGAACCGTGGCTGCATGTTGTTGTTGTTGTTAGCCTTTCAAAATATGGCACACACCCACACTGGGGGATCGGCCAAGAATCGGGTGGCTATTCACCTGAACGAAGTTAATAAAAAGGAAAAGCACGTGGGAGCGCAACACCGGTGAATTCTTCCTCATAAACAGAAAAGCGATGAGAGTTTTGATTTCAAAATTATAAGAATAATAATAAAGAGAGGAATTAAATAATAATAATTAAGTCGACAAGTAATATTTGATAGAAAAGAAAAATTTTGGAACACTTAGCAAGGCAGTCGGTGAGATTCTATCAGGAAATTTCGAACAGCGGTACAAACAGATATGTGGCTGAACCCAAATGTGCTGGCGCCAAATGATAGCAAGAGCGGGCTGCTCAAACTACGGCCAAGATGCTGCAAGGGTTCCTCCAGCAATCTTTTTCTCAGAGAGTTGAATCGGCGACAATACTGTCGCTGACAAACGTAGGGCGGCACGAAAAGGGGCTTTTTTAATCCGAAGGCCAGAAACCCAGCAGCGCGCCTTCGAACGGGAACGTCCTCTTCTTCGCTCCCACACGAGCCCAGTAATGCCGCTCGGCCGCATGGCGGCGCTCGCAGAATGTGAGCAGTGTGGCATTGCCCCCCTCCTTTCAAGAGGCATCGCCTCGATGCCTCCGGCAAGGGGGATAAAGAGTGTGGAGACACCGAAAGTGCGATGGCGTGTGGTGGCAGCACTGAATGCGAACTCCGGGAGGGGTTAACGGGCGTAATACGGTTTCATGCGGAACACGTGGACGACTTCAGACTTGGGCGGGCGAGAAGACCGGACAAGTCCTTGCGGGTACACTTCATAGTTCACATCGCTGAGTTGACGTAGCACCTCGTTGGGGCCGAAGTAGCGCCGCAGAAGCTTTTCAGAGCGACCGCGCACACGTATAGGGCTCCATACCCAGACGTGCTCGCCCGGTTGGTAAATCACCTCCCTGTGGCGGAGGTTGTAACGCCGGGCGTCAGTTGTCTGCTGGTGGCGAATGCGTTGTCGAGCAAGGTGGCCAGCGGCTTCTGCATCGCGAACAAATTGGTCAGCGCCTGGGACAGACGAGGGGGTACAATCCGGGAGCAGCATGGCGTCAAGCATGGTCAGGGCATCTCGGCCATACACCAAACGGAAGGGCGTGAAGCGCGTCGTTTCTTGGAGGGCGGTGTTGTACGCAAACGTGATGTAGGGAAGTATTTCGTCCCAGTTGCGATGGTCAGTGTCGACATACATAGACAACATATCTGTGATGGTCTTGTTCAGCCTCTCAGTAAGTCCATTCGTTTGAGGATGGTAAGCAGTCGTTTTTCTATGACTGGTGCCACTAAAACGGAGGACCTCGTGTGTAAGAGCCGACGTAAACGCGGTTCCCCGGTCAGTCAATACAACCACGGGGGCGCCGTGGCGAAGCACGATGTGGTGAACAAAGAACTGTGCAATTTCAGCCGCGGTGCCACAGGGAAGAGCCTTGGTTTCACAATAGCGCCTCAGGTAGTCCGTGGCAACAACAATATACCGGTTTCCCATGGAGGACACCGGGAATGGGCCCAGTAAGTCCATGCCGACTTGTTGGAATGGGATTTGCGGTGGATCAATTGGCTTCAGAAGGCCGGCCGGTTTTTTCGGTAGTACCTTCCGTCGTTGACACTCACGGCAAGTTCGAACGTAGCGTTGGACGACCGCAGCAAGCCGTGGCCAGTAGTACTTGTGGCGGAGGCGTCCCAATGTTCTGGAAAAACCGAGGTGGCCAGAAGAAAGGTCGTCGTGGCATGCAGCGAGAACTTCCTTACGAAGCACGGTTGGGACAACAAGGAGATACGCAGTGTCGGTCGGACCGTAGTTTTTCTTGTAGAGGACTCCATCTATTAAGCAAAACGACGAAAGTCCGCGCGAGAAGAGTCTGGGCGGAGACGGAGCGGTTCCTTCAAGGTACTCGATTAGAGGCAGCAGTTCGCAGTCGGCCCTCTGGTGGTGGGCAAGGTCGGATGTGGTGACAGCGCCGAGGAAAGCAGAATCGTCGTCGGACTCATCTGGTGGGCACGGAAGAGGAGCTCGGGAGAGACAGTCTGCATCGCTATGTTGCCGACCCGACTTATACACGATGGTGACGTCTAACTCTTGCAACCGAAGGCTCCACCGTGCAAGTCGCCCCGATGGACCTTTGAGGTTCGCAAGCCAGCACAAGGAGTGATGATCGCTGACGACTCGAAACGGGCGGCCGTACAGGTATGAACGAAATTTTGTGATTGCCCACAGAACAGCGAGACACTCCTTTTCCGTTGTGAAATAATTCACTTCGGAACGGGACAAAGTGCGACTTGCGTATGCGATCACGCGTTCCACACCGTCTTTCCACTGCACAATCACCGCACCGAGGCCCACATTGCTGGCATCTGTGTGCAGTTCCGTGTCGGCCTGCTCGTCGAAGTGGGCACGGATAGGCGTAGATTGGAGGCGGGCCTTAAGCTCTATGAAAGCTTTTTCCTGATCTTGGCCCCAGAAAAATGGTTCGGAGTCTTTTGTCAGGCGAGTCAGCGGCTCTGCGAGCTTGGAGAAGTTTTGAACGAACCTCCGATAATAGGCGCAAAGCCCCAGGAAACGCCGCAAGCTTCGTTTATCTGTTGGATGGGGAAATGCAGCAACGGCGGCGGTCTTTTCTGGGTCGGGACTAACGCCCTGAGCGCTCACAATGTGGCCAAGAAACTTGAGCTCCCGAAATGCGAAATGGCACTTTTCAGGCTTGAGAGACAGACCCGCAGAACGAATTGCTCGAAGATGGCACGCAAACGTTTCAGGTGCTCCTCGAACGTGTCGGAGAAAATCACGACGTCGTCGAGATAGACAAGGCAGGACTGCCACTTCAGGTCAGTTAGTACGGTGTCCATCATACGTTGGAACGTCACAGGGGCTGAACACAAGCCGAAAGGAAGCACCTTAAGTTCGTACAGTCCGTCAGGAGTAACGAAGGCGGTCTTTTCTCGGTCACGTTCGTCGACCTCGATTTGCCAATAACCGCTACGAAGGTCGAGTGACGAAAAGTAGGTAGCATGGCGGAGGCGGTCTAATGAGTCATCATTGCGCGGCAGTGGATAGACATCTTTTTTGGTAACGTTATTGAGGCGTCTATAATCTACACAGAACCATAGGCTGCCGTCCTTGTTTGCGACGAGAACAACAGGTGATGCCCAGGGGCTCGTCGATGGTTGTATGACGTCGTCGTGGAGCATTTCGGCAACTTGGCGGCGGATAGCATCGCGCTCCTTCGACGAAACACGATAAGGACGCTGACATAGCGGTCTCTGGTCACTGTCGACGATAATACGGTGCTTAGTTATTGGCGTCTGGCGAACCTTGGATGTTGATGCAAAACAGTCGCGGAAGAGTCAATAAGGCTTTCCACGCGGCGTTTCTGATTGGTCAGAAGGTCAGGGTTCACGTCGGTCCTAATGGCTGTTGCAGTGTCCTGTTCAGCTATTTCGGGGGCCGTTGTTGATAAGGCACATTGGCCGGCATGTTCGCCAAGTTCTTCAAAATGGGCAATCACCGTGTTTTTCGTCAAATGTTGGGGTTCACAACTAAAGTTGGTCACTAAGAGCGTGGTACGCGCGTGAACAAGGTCGACAAGGGCACGAGCAACGCAAACTTGCCGAGACAGTAGCAGCGATATATTCGCTTCGGCAATGCCCCGAGTACCGGAGCTGGTATCACACTGGACTGTGACAAACTTGCTTGCTCTCGGCGGTATTGTTGTGTGGTCAACAGAAATGCGTAATGGTGCTCTGTGCGGCTCGGGGTCGGTATCAACGGCTCGCTGTGTCGAAAACGATAGCAATTGCTCGAGCAGGTTGATGACCGCCCCATACTCTTTAAGGAAGTCCATGCCGAGAATCAGTTCTTTAGAGCACTCTCGTAGCACGGCGAAGGAGCCAGTGAAAGTTGCACCGCGGATCTTTGTACGGCTGGTGCAGACGCCAACCGGCGTTACCACATGGCAACCAGCTGTGCGTATCTGCGGCCCATGTCAAGGTTTTAGAACCTTTCTGAGGGTTGTGGCTAGGTTACTACTCATGACAGAAAAGTCGGCTCCGGTATCGACGAGTGCAGATACGTCATAGCTATCGGCGGCAACAAGAATTTCGGCGGCGGAAACAATTGTTTGACAATTTGTCGGCGAGGTTTTTGGTGCCGTCGTCGATGGGGTCGTCACTGAGGTCGTTGGTGAGGTCGGCGGTGGGATCGTCTTTAAGGTCGGCGAGTGGGGTCGGCGCATAAAATCGTCGGATGGAGGCTGTTCACTGTCTGCGGCAGCGGCGGTCCTTCCCCCAGGGGACGCCGAATTCAGTTTTCCCGGCGGGGAGACGTGCCTCTGAATTGGCCAGATGATGGTGTATGACTGGGTGGAGGAACTCGTCTTGGAGACGGCGACCTAGACTGGCGTCGCGGAGGCGTTGAGGGCAGCACATTATCGGCCAGGTACTGCTCAATGTCTCGCGGTCTCTCACCATAGCGCGGTCGAGGTGCGCTCGGTGGAAATCCTCTTAATCCCATCCGCCGGTAGGGGCAGTTGCGGAGGATATGACCGGGCTCCCCGCAGTGGTAGCATAGTGGCCGGTTGTTGGGTGTGCGCCACACGTCAGCTTTTCGAACAGGGCGCGGGTCACGCAGCTCGGTGGAGGGAAAGTACCCCTGCGTTTGTTCGGCAGCAGGGCGGAACGCATGTGGAACTGGCGCAGGTCTCCGCAGAGCTTCACTGTAGCTCATGATGTACGGCTCCGGCTGCGGTGTCCGTAGGGCTTCGTTGTAGCTGCTGGCGTACGGCTCCGGCTGTGGTGCCGGTGGTGGCTGGACTGCTCGCCGAATTCCCTCGCGGATGGCATCGGCTACAGCTGCAACACTGGCAGGTGGAGCATCTAAGCGGAGGTTGCGCAGTTCTTCGCGAACTACACTCCGCACAAGCTCCCGAAGAGCCTCGTCCCCGGCGACTGGCAGGGACGCACAATAGTTGCTGGCCGCAGCACTTCCCGGACGACCGTACTGCGCACTGCGTTCCTGTAAGGAACGTTCCATGCCTGTGGCTTCTTTAGCGAAGTCAGCGACGGTTCTTGGAGGGTCCCGTATGAGGTCAGCGAAGAGCTGCTCCTTCACACCACGCATGAGGTGGCGCACCTTGGTAGCCTCTGGCATGGCAGGGTCAGCCCGATTGAAAAGACGTGCCATGTCTTCAATAAACATAGCGACGCTTTCGTTCGCCTGCTGTGATCTGGTGCGAAGGGCGAGTTCGGCATTTTCCTTGCGGGCGTTTGTGTTGAAGGTAGCCAGCAACTGACGGCGGAACGCTTCCCAGTTCGTAAAGGATGCCTCATGGTTCTCGAACCATGTCTTCGCAGAGTCTTGGAACGAGAAATAGACGTTTCGTAGTTTTCGGTCGTCGTCACACTGGTTAAAAGTGGCCACACGGTCAAAGCTGGACAACCAGTCCTCGACATCCTCAAACCGATCGCCGTGGAAGGATGGTGGTGAGCGAGGGGTGAGAACTACAACGGGTGGGATAGTGCCGGAAGGCTGGCCTGTCTGACTGCCTGTAGTAGACGTCATGGTACGCACCGGCCTCGTCAGTGGCTGACACTCAGGTTGCAGGCCTCGCAGGCGGCGGCTCGCTTTGTGGACGGGTGTTGTGTCCAAGCGTCGCTGATCAGCGTCAGAGTTGCCCACGGGGTGAGCGTTCATGGAACGATACCCCGCACCTCCACCAAAATGTCGCCGACAACCGTAGGGCGGCACCAAAAGGGGCTTTTTTAATCCGAAGGCGAGAAACCCAGCAGCGCGCGTTCGAACGGGAACGTCCTCTTCTTCGCTCCCACACGAGCCCAGTAATGCCGCTCGGCCGCATGGCGGCGCTCGCAGAATGTGAGCAGAGTGGCAATGCAGCCAAAAATGTTCTATAGATTCAGGCTCACGGCAAAATGCAGAAAGGGGAGAGAGCGCCAAACCCGACTTGTGTAAATAGAAATTTAGAGGGGGGATGCGGCAGCGCAGCCTCGTCAGAGATACTTCAAGCTGCCGAGAGCAACAAATTTTACTGTTCCAATAATATTTAAGGTGCTCATATTCAGCCGATGTTAAAAGTGTTGTGACTTGTGTGCTTAAAAACGCACGTCGCCGAAATCTAGATGCTGTAATACGGGCTGTAGCCGGGATGATTGGCAACACGGGGGCGCTGAGGGAAGCCTTTGCGAGTGAGTGAGTGAGTAAAAACTTTATTGAAAGAAAGCCATTGCGAGATTGTCAGTCACGGCCAGGTGCCGTCTTTATTGTCTTCGCCGCGGCGCGCGCTATCAAGGTTCCCGGCGCCACTCAAGAGAGGGCGCTACATCTTCAACTAAAAGGCAATGGCAGTTAACAATATGTTCAGTATTAATTCGTCGCAGCATCGTCGCACAACTGTATAATTCACAGAATAATTACAGAAATGTCGGATTTTCAAGCCATCCTTATCAGTACAGGTGACATCTTTATTCTACATAAGAAATAATAATGGCCCTAATATGGGCTTATACAGTGCCCGTGAATGTATTTCTTAGTTTTTTGATCAACTGCTATGTCTCACGACAAATTGGGAACGGTATTATAGGTTAGTTTCTCTTATTGCTATTACTTTCGAGTCAATGAAGATGAGCCTAATTGAACAAGAAATTAACCCTTTTTTGAGCGCAAACTATGTGCATTAATCACAAGAATAATTATGGTAAAACTACAAGAAAGAAAGACACTAAATATATAATGACCTCACTTTTAAGATGATTTGACCAATGAATTTTTATATAAAAAGGTATACACTTGGAAGAATGACCTCGTGAAAGGGCCAAAATTGGGGGATTTCTCCAAACCTCACCCTTTCCGAATAACACAAGCCCTCGGGCTAGTTGGTGTTGGATCATATTTTCAGCAGAGCGAGCACTTTCAAGGAAGAAATAGGCGAATAGGAAAGAGCGCTAAGCGCTCTTTCAGAATTGCAGAATTGCACTTGGAAAACAGAAACTCACATAACACCAAGGGGGCCTACAAGCGCAGGATAAAAATAACTCGGTGTCTTTTTTTTAAAGTTATGTAGTATTTAGTACATAAAACATCCTATGATGCCACACCATTGTCTTTTTGCCGGCACCTGAAGTGACTGCGACATGTGTTCGGCTGTCGTATAAACATTTAAAAGTTTTCTGGGGCATGTGCACCGCATTCGCGTGTAAACGGATTGAAAATATCTAACATATGAATTCGCTTCCATGTGCTTATTCTATGCGACTCTACGCAGTTTTTTTTATTTCTCGGTCTGCTCTTATTCCTTCTTCAAGTTGTACCAACACTTTAGAAGATGAGTTGTCAAAAGGTTGATAATGTGCAAAAGCAAACAGTTTAGAGAACAACTCGGAAAAACTAGGGGAACTCCACACGAACCTTAGAGCATCACTCTGACAGTGGTATCGACATATACGGCTGCACGCCGCATCGTTGTGTATGCACTGCTGCGCTTAATTATTCTGGAAGTGAATACAATTTCTCCGCGGCTAGAAATGAATCACGTTTTGCGAGATGTAACCGCACCGCAATATGAAAACTGTTTAGAAAAATAATCATGGGTGAATACCTATCTTATTTTAGCACCACTAAACGGCATAGTTTACTCACAACTAAGCAGAAGTCGGATGACACAGTCGATTGTTCGAATGAAACACAAAAACACAAAAACAAAATCAAAAGGCGTTCACTCGGCTTTTGGATCTTAAAATTCGTTCTCTTCTCTGGGAGCGCGAAGTGAATGGCGCGGCACACGTAATCTAAGTAGTGATTCAATAATACACAAGCGCGATACAATGTCTTGCGAGTAGAAGCAAGCTCCTAAGCGTTCTGACAACAATTCATTTAGTTTGGCCATTTTACTTAGAGAAAGTGGGGCACGACTTACACGAAGTTGAAATGACGAGCTATCTAGGATGTAATATCTGTCATACTTTCATTACATGGCGCCACACGGCACCATATAATCATCATAAACAGATGTATCGAAGAAGATTAAGTTTTCTTGGAGGATCTGAAGACGGCGGCAGCGTCCACTTTAACTGCTTGCTGATCCCTGTCTTTAAATTCCTTGACCCCACCGGACTCCTTCTCCCTATTGCAGATTAGGTTCAGGATTATTTCCCTAATCGGCATCAGTTTGTGCAAATCAATAAGCAGAACTGACAGACAGTATATGTTACTGCTGGAGTACAGCAAGGTTGCGTATTGGCGCCTATAGTATATTTCCTGTTTATATAGACCTTCCAACAAATATTCATCTAAATATTAGGATTTTCGCAGACGACTGCATCGTTTAGGGAAATTAATTCCTCTGAACATAATGTCACCTAAAACAGAGCCCTGTAAACAGTGTCATTGTGGTGTACCGAGTGGCAGATGGTAGTAAATGTTAAGAAATGCGTTTTCGTACCAATAAGAAAAAACCACGCCTGCATTTTCCTTAGAGCACGAACAGTACTCTACTAACCCCTGTCTGTGAACACATATGCCTTTGTTTGTCACCGACGCACCACTTCAGATGGGACTCGCACGTAAGTAACATCACAGCAGCTGCTACAGGAAAGCTACTTTTCCTCAGGCGTCGTCTCCAAATTGCACCCCCGAAATTAAATGCTAGCTTAGAGTGCCTTCATATGATAAACACTAGAATATGCAAATGTCGTATAGTTCCCGCCAACTACGCAAAACATAAATTAACTAAAAGGGATACAATGCAAGAAAATCAGATACATTTTGACCAAAGATAACATGACTGACTGACCAACTTACCTTCCCAAGAAAGCTGATATACTGAGCCTGGAAAAACGCGCCTTATTTGCTTGCCTGAAACTTTTGTACCAGCTCGCGCATCACCACTTTATAGAGATACATCAAAGTACATCCATTGCAGATACAAGAAAGACACAGGCGTCATAAAGAATATTTTATTTTAAATGAATTTGTATGTCATTCTTTAAAGATTTCTTCCCCTTGCAGTTTGGGAGTGGAACAGCCTAAAACAATCAACTGCACCCAGTTGAACATCATTTATAAATTTATTATTTTAGTTGACGACTCTTTGCCCACAAATTATTGAATGTTATAACCCATATTCATAATCACCATGAATTATAGACTTGGAAAATGTACAAAATTATTCTGTGTTGTGCACGATTTTTACATTTCTATTCAGATATCTTTTCATTGTCACCTTTTATTGACATTAATAAGCAGTTTCTCTCAGTAAATATTGATGTTGAATTTTCTTATCTAATAGCGCATCATTATATATATATATATATATATATATATATATATAATGCACACTGAGCATTTTCTTTTTTGGTTTATTTAATACTGGAATTTGCGTTCATTTACAAATTTTGCTCTTGCTATAAAACACTTTTCAAATATTGTCTGAATTTTTTTTATGTTTTGGCCCTGCCTTTGAAAAGCCCGCCAGGCATTGAAAGTATTGAAGACACCCCAAACGCTTCAAAAGGCCTCTATGATGACACACGCAGCCGGGAGTTGACAGCTCGAAGAAATGCGCTTGCCCAACATACGTAGCATGTGCTACATTGTTCAATATTGTATCGGTCAAACTTTCACTGTACCATGCATTCATCATAAACGTATGCGTCGAAGTAGTTTTTCTTTGCGGTTCTCATGAGGCTGGCAGCGTCCACTTTAACTACTCGCCGGCTCCTACCTTTGATCTCCTTGGCCCCTCCGGACTCGCTCTCTAGGCCTCTCAATGAGGCCGTTCTACGAGTGGGGCTTTGTGCCATGTGCTGAATTTTATTTAGCCATATTTAGACTTAATCTTCCCTTAAGCGTCGAGCTATGCCTTTAGGTTTCCGGCATGAGGTCCGATACCCTCACTAGCCACTCTCTCGGCCCAAAGTGTGCCTCCTCATTCTTTCGTAGTGAATGGCATCGGCGAGATTCCAGTGGCGCTTGTACCTATTCCAGAGCCCTGAAACTCAAAACTCCGGAGCCGAAGGAAGTTTTGAATGCGCGCCCTTTCGGCGTGAGGAGCATTCCGGGCAGATCATCGGACGTGCAATGCGCATCAGGTTTTCGAAATGCCCAACCTTTGCCGCTTTATTAATTAAACCTTTCTTACCTGAATATTTTGCTTTCACCAAAAGAGTGTTCTACGCTGTGGACCCAATGGCCTCTCTCCAGGCAATGCTTGAGAATTTTCAGGAAGCCGGTGTGGGCATCATATCAGTGTTTCGCTGTAAGAAAGATACCGATGGTTCTCGTGTGCCGACTAAGTCGGGGATCGTGACATTTTGGGTGGTCTTCGTGCCCGTCTGACTTTCAGGCACGGTCTTTAGTCTATTGCATCGACCCGCTTCATCCTCCACCTTTGCAATATTGAAAGTACTGGTGCTTTGGTCACAGCACCGAAGCTTCGAAGTCAGCGGTCAGTTGCCCACATTGCGGGGACAACCATTCCCCAGCCATCTGCGCATCTGATGCGGCGAACGGCAGCCTTCGTCGCGGCGATGATCCAACTGACGATGCTGGGTGTCGAAAACGCTGTAGTGAGCAGAGATGCCTAGACACCATCCAGCACAGAATTTGTTTCAGAGCTAATGCCCTATACAAAATAGTAAAGGGCATTATTTTGCAGGCCTACCTAGGACGTCTGGTTCTGATGTAGGGGCGGCGCTAACAACGTCTGTGGTTTCAAATGTTGAGAAGGCGTAAGCAGGCGTTGCGAATCGCAAGTTGACCACCTTTAGCCAGGCTCTTGACCAGGTCGTTTCTAGTCATTTTGCACTTTGAGCTGTTGGCCATCGTGTACCGCAAACTTGTCCTTTCATTAGGGTCACTGCTTAGTCTCCTGAAACGTGCCGTCAGAAGGTGGCGAAGGTGCCCGTTTTTTTAAAATTTGCTCTCGGGACGTCGAGATGGCGAATATTTCCCAAAAGTGTCGCACTTAATTCCTCGCCGTGGAAGTCTGCTTACTCCGCCACTAAAAGCAAGAAAGTTTGCCTTTGCATTCCGCACAAGGCCGATGGCTGTTACAGCCTCCCTGTTTTTACAGTTAAATGGACGGGTTGGAAGAACTGCAGTGGAATTTCTGGTCAATCGAATCTTCTTTTAACAATTTGTAGAACCCGATTTCACAATACAATGCAAACACAATTTTGCTTCAAGAAAGTTAGCTTTTATCAAATTGGTCTTTCTCTAAAGGTTTCGGATATTCCAAGCCAATATCAACTGCGGCCAGGGTGGTGACTTGCAAACATTATTTTCCTCAAAAACAACTCATCAGGCGCATGTGTCTTTCAAACATCTACAACCTGCTTGCGAGCTGGTAGCTGTTGATATTGTAATTCCACAGTGTGTTTCTCTTACCATTCCTACAATCCACTTTCCCGCAGGTGTCCGCAATTCAGATCGTTTAACCAGTATATTGCATTCTCACAAAATAGTGGTTATTCCCGGCAATTTCATTTCTCATCTAGTGATTTTCATTTCCCGTAAAGATGCACGTTGGAAATTTCTTTGGACCTGGAAGCCGGTAAATGACATGCGCTGCGGCAACAGTTCATGCATACTTACGTGCGCACCGATTCTCGGTCAGTCATCCATTAAACCTCAGCACTGGTAGGGGTGCAAGTGTTTTCGTGGTCTACAATGGGTTGTAATGCGTCTGGCGATCACTTTTCGATAACTTTCAATATAGTGCCTTGTCCCCCTAGGGCCACTTCTTCAGCAGAAGAAATTCTGCAACCACATGATCCTAAAAAAACTTCTGCATTGCTCCTTCTGCTCTAGGCATCATCTAAAAATACGGGTCATGCAGAGAAAGTTCCCTCTTCCTTGTTGGACGCCAATGAGCGTTCCTGTCCCCAGTGCCATCAACGGTCAGAAACAAACAGCCCTGCCGGTGGAGGAATGACCAAGGCGAAAAATCTTGTTGCCTTAAAAACCATCAACATGCTTATAAAAGAACAATGTTATTCTTTACTGTTCTACGTTGGCGCCTCTCGTACGTCTGTCCCGAGCGTCGTCACTGCCTAGTGGCCCGACCACAAAGCAATGCATCACATTTTGCGGAAATATGTACCCACACATTTGATGTAAATTGGAATAGCGCTTGAGCGAGCCGACGTTATGCGGCAGACCTTATATAGGAATATGGTCTGTATATGAATTGTGTTACTGCTGACGCTAATGTAATCAACGTGAAAATTCGCACAAATCTCACTGCTGCTGAAAGAAAAACAAGATGGGTTTCTTTGTTTCAGATCAGAGCACTTACGAAATAAAAAATTTCTTTTTTGAGGAAAGGAAATCGCGCACTAATTTTCTCACATCTCGATGGATGATCGAACTACGCCTTAAGAGGAAAGAAGGCGAAAGTGCAAAAAAGAGAGAAAGAGGTGCTGTACTGAGGGTCGCCGGAATCATTTCGACCACCTGGTGATCTTTGACGTCCACTGACATAGCACAGCACATGGACGCCTTTTGCGTTTCGCCTGCATCGAAACGCGACCGGGAACTTCTGCTCAGTAGCCGCGCGCCCTAATTGCTGAGCCAACGCGGCAGATCAGCTCTTATCCGCTCGTTCGTGGGTGGAGCCGCCGACGCCGTCGGTGTAACTGAGTGCGTGCGGGGCGAGAAGCGCACTCGCGCGCTCCCCTCGAGGCCGGTTGTGTACAGCAAATGAAAGTTCTTCCGCCCGCTCATAGATGGCTCCAAAGTCATGCTCGTCTTAAGCGCGCTTTGCGCGCTGTCGTTAATCACACTGTAATTGAGGAGGTAGGAAGGCTAAGGGAGGGCAGAATTTTCCTTGCAGCCGCGCCACTCTCCGCTGATTGGCGGGTAGTGCTTTGAAATGTGCTGCACACTATACATTGTCTGAGTCGGGCACGCCACCCGCTGCCTTGTCTTTCTATTATATGCCAGGTGCTTATGAAGAAGGCATTTTCGCAACCGGCTGAAGATATCTCCATTGATTTTTCCTACCACAAAGCCACCTTCATGAGAATCAAAGATCGGGAGAGGAATGTTACTTAATAAAAAGTGTCTTTTAAAAATAAATAATTCTTTATAACTCTACATACATCACGTCTCTCAAATTATTTTCCTCAGTATATCCCAAATTCAAAACACCTGCAGGGCTGCGTTCTGATTTCGCATTAGGGAGTATCGTAATCGTCGTTAGAATTCTTCCTTGAAAAAAATAACCGATTATTTGTTATAATTTTCGTCCTAATTTGTTGATTTCCACGTTTTTTAGTTGCGAAGAGACTCCGCAAGCACTCCGCTTTGGCAAGGCAAAATAATGTCAGTTGACAACTAACAATTCCGAGCCTTTAAAAAAAAAACAGAAGATAAATATTATAGCTGTGATGTTTTCCACTGCCATTATTCAGTATATGGAACAGAAATTTTAAAGAATTGCGTATTTTGACGCATGATAAAAAATCGGGTCCAGTATGTTCCAATTTGAGAACATGAAAGTGAAATGTTAATGCCCCTATATGAGTTGTGTGATTACGCCTTCTCAAAAGTTTTTTTTAGCCTCTCCTCTGAGACGTTGCTGGTTAGGTTGCGTTGCAGTCTTTATTCTTCCAGATAAATAAAGAAAAATATGTATTTCTTTCCCTCATTTTGCGAGATCAGGTTTTGGGAGCAGGAATAACAAATAAATACAACAACCGTGGGCCATCAGCTTCATTAAAAGATACCTACTTTTACCTTTATCATCCAGGCACACGTTGGAAGATGAGGTTTTTTAATCCTTGAGCCAAGAGCTTATTACGCAGCCGTCACGGGTGCTGCCTGCACAAATTGTACTGGTTGAGGTCTATAGAGTACTTGCAGCGACGACAAAAATATCGATCGTTTATTTTGCGGCTAATGTTCATTTATTTAACGAAAAGCGAGAAAATACGTACAGTAACAGTGAAATCGCCCGCTTTGAAAAAGGATGTAAAAACGGAATGATTTTAAATTTCCTGAGTATGAGCCCGTTTTGCAGCATTCTAATTATATGCCGTAATATTCTCCTAGCGGCATGTTTCATCGCCAGTACACAACGCTACCCTCGTATTAACCCGTGTACATAATTCAGGGTAAATATTGATCATATGCGGATCTCTTAAACGTATACGCAGAAATAGTCATAAATCCGTCATGAACATGAAGTTGTATACTGTGTGGACGTGCAAAACAATTCAAGTAGGCGGAGGATTGCTAGACAGAAGAGTGGCATGATCCTTTACTCGGGAAAGAACTTCATAAAACGTGACCGCTTAAGTGTTTTACTAACATTGAGCTGTATAATAGGCGGAAGAGCACAAATCTAAACGTGATAACGTAAGCGACATTTTTTTGTGAAAGAGGGAGAAGTCCAAGAAGAAGTGTGTCACAGAAAATGGGAAATGCGGCTCCTTCCCGTGTCTGCGTACCTGATTTGGGAAGGTAGGAGTACCTCCTATATAGGTGGACAAAAAAGTTTGTTGTGTTGTGTTGGTTTGAATGACACATAAGCAGCTTAGGCTGTCATAAGCCGAGCTCAAGGTATAAGACAATTGTTTTCTGTAGATGGGAGGAAACTTAGTCGTTTAGAGGTCTTGAGATGTTTATTCATTCCAGTAGCAATAAGAGCTGAAAGAAAGTTTATAAATAATATGACTAATAATAAAAGCTTTAAAGAAGGCAGCCGCCATCCTTGGATGGGCAAGGATCTTGAGCCCCCAGTTAATCAAATAAATTCCCCAGCCTTCTTCTCAGGAATGAGAAAATAGCTGAAGTGTATCATATAATAAAATAAAGCCGCGGATCAAAATTTAATTTCTCAAGAACACCTGCTTCTTTTAAAAAGCTAGAAAAACAAGACATGTTCAGAATGGCATTTTCACCTAATAAAAGCTGGGTGTAAAGGAATGTATTCAACATAAAACTTGGTAAAGTGCTCCTTTCTTATTTTTCCAAGTTCTGCACAAAAGAATAAAAAATGGTTTAGTGTCAGTTCGTCGCCAGATCTTTCACAAAAAAGCTTGTCTTGATTCGTTAGTAAGAAATTGTGTATAATGTGTGTATGTTCAATGCCGAGACTACATAAAATTACTTCAATAAATCGTTCCTTGTGCCTACAGGTGTGCCATTCACCCAGTACGGACTTTATAAAGTGTAGCTTGCTAACTTCGTTGTCCCATGAAACCTGCCATTTTTCTCTCAGTTTATTCTGGACTTACTTTATGCAGTCCTTATGAGGTATGTTTACTGGTTTTACTTTAGCATTTCGGGGAAGTTCGGCGCTTGCATCAGCACTCTCATTCCCACTGATGCCCACGTGACTAGGAACCCAGCAGAACTTTATTTTATGTCCTTGTGTAACATCATCATCACCACCATCAGCCTGTATACAACCACTGCAGAGCAAAGACCTCTCCCATGTCTCTCCTATTTACCCTGTCCTTTTCCAGCTGCGCCCACCCTATGCCTGCAAACTTCTTAATCTCATCCGCCCACCTAACCATCTGCCGCACTCTGCTACGCTTGCCTCCTCTTGGAATCCACTCCGTTACCCTTAAGGACGAGCGGCTATCTTTCCTTCGCAGTACATGCCCTGCCCAAGCCCATTTCTTCATCTTGATTTTGACTAGGATGTCATTAACACGCGTTTGTTCCCTCACCCACTCTGCCCGGTTCCGGTCTCTTAACGTTACGCCTATCGTTTTCCTTTCCATGGCTCACTGTGCAGTCCTTAAACTACTATGAAATAAATTAATTGAGATTACGTAAAGCAGACGAGAGATAGGTATTTCATCCCTCGTCAACCCAACGCAAGAATTTTTAAGCTAGCGTCAATAACAATGATGATATAGACGATTAAAAATTGCGCTTCTCCTCTCCCCCTCATCTAGTACAAGTAGGGCACCACACAAAAATAAAGAAAACAGGTCTGGGACTGGGCCCCGCTTTTGAATACGTCATCAGATGACGTTCGGTTTGCAGCTTCAGGTTGTCGCTCCTAGCACCCCAGCAGCAGCGTCGGTGGTGTGGTGGCACCTCTCCGGTCTCTCTTCGCCCTCCTGGATAGCGGCGCGAATAGGGTTTCTTTGCTTGCTATATGTTGTAGTTAGCAGTAATAAACCCGGACCTCAAGGCGCGACTGCTCGCTCTTACGGCCGCGATGGGCATCGAGCCCTAAGCGTGCCCACGAAGAGCCATGCGAGTGGCTCCGGAACTCCTGACAGAAGGAGGCGGCAGAGGAAAATTGAAACCATATGCGCGAAGGCAATGCCCTGGCCCGCGCTTGCCCGAGAGGGTCGCGCGGGGGCACGAGCAGACAATTATCACGGCTACCGGAAGTGTGCCCGTGATGTCATGGCTGCCGTGGCTCCAGCGAATGACAGCGTGTGGTGGTCTGGTGACGTCATGGTTACAGTGACGTCTTTTTTCACGATATGAGTTCCAAAATCTACGATCACTACGAGCACACCAATCGTCCCGCGAATTTAAAAAAACACGTTTTTTTAAAAATTTATAATAAATTGCCGGCTAAGTTCTGAAGACTTATACTTGGTGCGAATGCTCATTAGTATCATTTCTAAGCATTGAATAATTTACAAGCGAGTTTGAATTATTTGCATTGTCCCTTTAAGCTGAACACTTTTCCTTAGCATCCACATTGCTGCCCCGTAGGTGAGTACCGGTAGGATAGAGCTGTTGTACACTTTTGTTTTGAGGGATATTGGTTACCTGCTATTCGTGATCTACGAGAACCTGCCATATGCCGCAGCCGTGGCCTAGTTGGTTAGGCACCCGTCTCGGATGCGGGAGGTGGTTGGTTTGAAACCCACCGCCGGACACCCACCGGTAAAAATGAGTACAAGCGGCCCCCGGCCTGGCGCCCGGCTTCCTTTAAGGGTGTTCGCTTGGGAGAAGCTCCGTAAACCCCGCTGCGGCCTTCGCGGGTCGCGTTCTCGCCCAGCTGCGAACGTACACCTTCGGCCAACGTGGTTAGAAGGTATGTTCATAAAAAAAAAGGGCCACAAATGGGCTTCTACCGCACGAGGCGGATTTAAGGTTGTTGACGGCGGAACTTATCGCTGATCCATCAGAGCAACTGTGGTCAAGACCCTTTTCCCAAGCATCTCACTCAGAACAGCAGAGCACCAGGCCGGGGGAAATCTTGTACCCCTTAAAAACCGGTGGGTACCCAGTGGCATTGGGGATAGAACCCAGCACCTCCCAAATGCGAGGCGGATGCTCTACCACAAGGCCACCGTCCTTATCCTTCTAGTTATTTCTCCCTCATGATCCGGATCAGCTGTCACTACGTGCCCTAAGTAGACGTTTACCACTTCCAGCACCTCGTTGCCAAATGTGAACTGCTGTTCCCTTGCTAGACTGTTGAACAGTACTTTGGTTTTCTGCATGTTAATTTTTAGACCCACCATACTGCTCTGTCTGTCTAACTCATTGATCATGATTTGCAGTTCTTCTCCTGAGTGACCCAGCAAATCAATGTCAGCAGCGAATCGCAGATAATTTAGGTATTCTTTATAAACTCTTATCCCCAGCTACTCCCAATTCATGCCTCAGAATACCTCCTGTAAACATGCGGTGATTAGCATTGGGGAGATCGTGTCTCCTTGCCTGACGCCTTTCCTTATTGGAATTTTATTGCTGACTTTATGGAGGACTATGGTAGCTATACAGTTTCTATATACATCTTAGAGTATTTTGACATAAGGCTCAAATATTGCCTGATTCCGCAATGCCTGCATGACTGCTGATGTTTCCACTGAGTTGAATGCTTTCTCATAATCAATAAAGGCTATATATAGGGGTTGGTGATATTCTGCGCATTTGTCTAACATCTGATAGATAGTGTGAATATGATATATTGTGGAATATCCTTTACGAAAGCCTGTCTGATCGTTTGGTTGATTTAAGTCTAACGTGTCCCTGACTCTATTAGCGATTACCTCAGTAACTACCTTGTAGGCAACGGACACTAAACTGATCGGTCTTTAATTTCCAAGTCCCTGGCGTCTCCTTTCTTATGAATTAAGATTAAATTTGCGTTCTTCCAAGCTTCTGGTACGGTCGAGGTCATAAGGCACTGCGTATAGAGAGTGGCTAGTTTTTCTAGCAAAATCTCCCCCTCCGTCTTTCAAAGATCTGCTGTTACCTGATTTTATTCAGCTGTTTATTCCCTTTGCATTACTCCTAAGTCTTTCTTTATTTCCTCTTTTGTTACCGGCGGGATGACGCATTGCTCTGCGCCACTGTCTCTATCATTAACGTTGTGATTACATTGGCTACTGTATAGATTTGTATAGAACTGTTCGGCGACATTAACTATCTTATTCATATTGCTAATGGCATTGCCCTCCTGGTCTCATAACGCATACGTCTGGTTTTTACCTATCCCTAGTCTGCTCTTCATCGCTTTTAGTCTACCTCCGTTCTTTAGAGCCTGCTCGATTTTCCCCCTATTAAAGTTTCTTATGTCGCCTACCATGCGCTTATTTATTAACTTCGATAGCTCTTCTAGTTCTATTCTGTCTGTAGGGTTAGACGCCTTCATGATTTGACATTTCTTAATCAGATCTTTCGTCTCCTGAGATAGCTTGCCGCTATCCTGTCGAACCGTCCTACCGCTTACTTCTTCTGCGCACTCCGTAATGACAGCTGTCAGATTACCGTTCATTGCATCAAAATAAGATCATCTTACTCACTTAGAGCTGAAGATCTGCTCTGCAGCGATATCCATAATTCCTCTAATTTCCCTCTTACCCGTAGCTCGTTAATGTGCTTCCTCTTCACTAGCTTCTTCCATTCCTGCTTCAAGTCTAAGCTAATTCGAGACCTTACCATTATGTGGTCGCTACAACGCACCTTCGCGAGGACCTCAACATCCTTCACGATACCAGGGTGAGCGCATACTATGAAGTAAATTTCATTTTTAGCCTTACGATTAGGGCTTTTTCAGGTCCACTTCCTCTTCTTTTGCTTGCGGAGAAAGGTATTCACGATGCGTAAATTAATTCTATCTGCAAACTCTACTAATAGCTCTCCCCTGCTATTCCTAGAGCCTATCCCATAGTCGCCTACCACCCGGTCACCGGCCTGCTTCTTGCCCTTTTCGTGTTAAAGTCGCCCATCCGTATTGTGTACTGTGTTTTTACTTTGTTCATTGCCGATTCCCCGTCTTCATAGAAGCTTTCAATGGTCTGGTCATCATGACTGGATGTAGGCGCGTAGACCTGCACCACTTTCAGCTTGTACTTCCTATTCAGCCTAATTACAATAGCTGCTACCTTCTCGTTAGTACTATAGAACTGTTTTGCGTTGCAAGATATATCCTGATTAATGAGGAATCCCACACCTAGTTCTCGTCTATCTGCTAATCCACGATAGCACAGTATGTGTCCGTCCTTTAGTACTGTATACGCCTCACCTGTCCTCCTAACTTCACTAAGCCCAATGACATCCTATTTAATGCCCGCTAGTTCCTCGAACTGCACTGCTAGGCTAGCCTCACTAGATAAGGTTCTAGAGTTAAACGTTGCCAGGTTCAGATTCCAATGGCGGCCTGTCCGGAGCCGAGATTCTTAGCACCCTCCGCTGCGTCGCAGTTCTGACCGCCGCCTTTGTCAGTTGCTTCGCAGCCGCTGAGGTCTGAAAGCCGAGGGTTAATCTGTTTTGTTGATGCAAGGTTGTGTCCATGTACAGAACCAGGGTGGCCAAATTCTGTTCTGGTGAGGGAGTGCTTTGTCGATTCTGGTCATCGAGCTCCGGCCGCACCCCAGGCCTGCTTATGCAATTCCATCGACACGCGGAGATTTTTTCTTTTTTTAATCCCGTGGAGAATTGCGCGGCACCTGGATTCGAGTCCCGGTCCTTTTGCACGCAAGGCAGATGCTGTACATCTGCGCCATCGCTGCTCTCCTTGTGTATCAGCTCGTATTAAATTACGTATTGTGTTTGCTATTAAGCGTTCGCCTGCATTTTTGGGGTTTGTTGCTGTAATTACGCTGAGGGAGTCAGTGTGGATAATCTGTTCTCAATGTTTTTTTTTCATTACTTGCTCTACAACTACAGCAACGGCGTAGCATTCAGCTGTAAAAATTTAAGCGCACTGAGGCACCCTGACTACTTTCTCCCACTTCCCATGTATTGTCGCGCTCCCCACATAGAGTGCCGTTTTAGAACCGTCTGTGTAGAAATCGGTGTAATCTTTGTATTTTTAAATTACTCCAAGAAACTCTTGCTGTATATATTCCTGTGGGGTACGCCTTTTTTGAATGTGTGTCAGTGCGAAATCGTATACAGGTGGTAACATGTACCAAGATAGCCACTGATCGGGTCTCCGGGCAACATCGGGAAGTGCGTCCATTGTGTTCTTTTCTTGGCATTTTCCTTCAAAACCATTACTTCGAAGCAGTGGTTTTACATCTGGAGGTTTGTTGGTGAAGAGTGTTCCGGATAGGCATTTAGTGATTATGGGGTAACACTGTTGTTTTGGTAGCGACCCTAGTTTTTCTAGTTTCAGTACGTGTGCACAGGTAAGCATTGTTCTCCTGTCAGTGAAGCTCGGTTCATTTGCTTCTACGTGAAGAATATTTACGAGCGATCTTCTGTACGCACCAGTTGAAAGGCGCAAACCGAGGTTTTGTTCTGGATCCAGCCTTTTAAGGTATGATGGCCTCGCAGACCCATACACTACGCATCCATAGTCTAAGGAAGAGCGTATTAGTGAGCGATAGATATGCAATAGGCACATCCTATCGGACCCCCAGCGCTTCCGTGACAGTACTTTTATTATATTCAGGGATTGGGTTGCTTTCTTTTTAGGGTGTTTTTGTGTGTTAGGAACGTGAGCTTTTTGTCAAAAGTTATTGGCCTAAAATTTGTGTTCTTGTTTTACTGGAAGTACGGCGTCATTCAGGTGGAGGGTGGGATCAATCTGCCGTCCTCTCTGCAGCGAGAAAAGAACCGCAACAGTTTTTTGCGGAGGAAACGTAAATCCGTTTCTCTCTGCCCGAATTGCTAATTTGTTTATTGTGAGTTGTATTTGTCTCTCACAACTTGACAAGCTAGAAGATGCGCATGCAATGTGAAGGTCATCGAGGTGGACTGAGTACATAATGGACTGTGGAGTTATACTGGCTAAGGAATTCATTTTTACTATGAAGAATGTAGTATTTAAAATGCATCCCTGAGGAAAAACATTTTTCCGAGCGAAATTCTTCGAGAGGGCAGCCCCGAGAAGAACTTGGAATGAACGGTTGGACAAAAAGTCACTCAAATATTTCAGCATCCTCCCGCGGATGCCAAGCTCTGCCAGGTCACGAAGAATTCCGAACCCCCACGTCGTGTCATATGCCTTCTCCATATCGAAAACGTCTGCAAGGTAGTGTTGTCTGTGTATAAATGCCTCTCGAACTGTGTTTTCCAGGCGGACTAAATGGCCAACTGTGGAACATGTTTTTTAAAACCACATTGGTGGACATCAAGGAGCTCTCGGGATTTTAGAATAAACATTAACCTAATATTTATAACACTTTCAGAAGAGTTTAAAAGACAGCTTGTAAAGGTTATAGGCCTGTAAGTAATAGGGGAGGTTGGTGGCTTTTCTTGTTTTAGGAATGGAACATTGATGGCTTTTTTCCAAGCCGCTGGTATTTTTCGTAGTACCCATATTTTATTAAAAAACTTTAACAGAACTTCTATAGGGTGTTCAGAAAAATGGGATAGCATTTCATAATGAATTTCAACGGGGCCTGGTGCAGTTTGTTTACCTAAAGACAGTACTCTCTGTATTTCTTGAATTGTAATCAAATTATTGTAATGATTTGATTTGATTAAATATTATTGTAAAAAGCCGCCGCGGTGGCCGAGTGGTTATGGCGCTCGGCTGCTGGCCCGAAAGACGCGGGTTCGATCCCGGCCGCGGCGGTCGAATTTCGATGGAGGGCGAAATTCTAGAGGGCCCGTGTACTGTGCGATGTCAGTGCACGTTAAAGAACCCCAGGGGTCGAAATTTCCGAAGCCCTTCACTACGGCGTCTCTCATAGCCTGAGTCGCTTTGGGACGAAAACCCCATAAACGAACCAACCAAATTATTGTAATGCTGGTTTGTGCTGCCTGCCGTAGGGAGCCATTGTTTTTTCGGTTGTGTTTTTGTATTATAGGAATGACTGTGTATAGTGGAAGGAACTAGAAACTGTAAAATAAAATGTTCACCCAAAATGTCTGCTTGTTCTTTAATATTGCCTGTATACAAGGATCTGTCAGCAGAGGAAGGGTGAACGGGGAGTAGCTGCCATTTATTTTTCTTACCTGCTCCCACATTTTTTTTTATGTGACTGCAGTGGTTTATTGAAGACGAAATTTTTCCAAGGTATTTTTTGGGCATTCCGACGTACATATTAGGATTTACCTTTTGCCTTTGGAAAATTTTAAGACGCACGTGTGTCGGATACCTACGAAATAGATCCCATGCTTTACTTTGTTGTTTCTTGGCTTGCCCACATTCTCGCGTCTACCATAACTTTTGTTCTGGCACACCACTCCTGTGCACTGGGGAATAACGAGGCGTGCAGCATCGGTGATACACTTTGCGAGAATTTCATTTAGTTAATTTATGCTAAGTGTTTCTGAGAAAATGCTTTTTAAACTGGCCTTTTCTCAAAACAACGCCCAGTCAGCTAAATGAAGCTGCCATCGTCGTGGTTTAGTTGGGATGAGTGCAGGTGAGGATGATAGGCTGATAAAAATTAGCAGGTGATCACTCCTATACGGATTGTCTGAAACATCCATTTAAGATCGCTAAAAACAGACGGTGAACAAAAACAGAGGTCTAAAGAGCTCATTTTCCCAGACGTTGGGGACAGTATGAGGCCTTTTCCGTATTTAAAAGACATACATTATTCGTCAGGATAAAGTTTTCTATTATTTTACTTCTAGCGTCACAGCGTTCGCTTCCCCAAAAGGAGGAGTGAGCGTTTAAAATCCCCAACAAACAGATATGGCTCCGGAACATCCCTGATCAGTTCTTGTAGATCATAGACTGTTAATGGTGAATGTGGAGGAATGTATGCAGAACAGACTGTTAGTGTTTTGTAGCTGATGATGGTGACTGCAACCGCCTCAAGTTTTGTTTTGAGTTTGATTTCTTGAGCCGGGACGCCGCTTTGAACGACGATCGCGACACCTCCCGAGAGTGTATTTGCCTGCTCGCAATAGCGTCTAAATGTTTTATAATGTTTCAGGATATTCATATGTTGTGGGGCCTAGATTGGCTTCCTGAAGACAAAGCTACGAGCAACAAAGACCCTGAAATGTGTGTTATATCACTGTAATTCCTCAGCAGTCTTCTAGAGTTCCACTGAACTAAAAAAAGCCATGTTTATGTTCGGGCTTGGGAGTGAAGGGGAGTTAAACTTATGCTCTGGCCCGTTATCAGTGTTTTGTATCTTTTTCGCTCATGAGAACTGTTCTGCCGCTGCAAAGCGGGCGGACTAAGAGTTACATCCATCACCTCACGAGAGGTGCTGAGTATCGCGGGGGAATCCGCGGGTTTGTTAGTTTCAGGCCTCCCACGACGGGGAGAAGTCGCATGGCATGCCGACCCATGGACCGGCGCTCCCTGCTTTGGATATGGCAGAGTATATTTCGCTGTCCCTGCCTGCGGCGTGGATGGCCCTGCCGTAGGCTCAGTAGAAGTGGCCTCGACCGGTGCCGGAGTGCTGTGTGGTCCTAGGCCCCTGCGCACCACATCAGCAAAGTTTGTTCTTGCAATGCAGTAGAACGAGTTTGTGAGAGCGCAAATCGCCTTCGTGCTTTCTTGAATGATATATTTTCTTTGATTTTTATAGCTATGATGTGTTTTTCTTTTCTCTAAGATGGACATGCCCACGAATATGCCTGGTGGTCCCCTTGGCAGTTTGCGCAATATGGTGTAGCTTTACAATTGCCTGACTGATGTTCCTTTGATAGAGATTTCGCGCACGTTTTGTGGCCGCGACAGCTCAGTGATCTGTGACCATATCTCAAGCACTTGAAGCACCTCCTGGGGTTTGGCATGTAGGGGCGTACATGAAGTTTCATGTACCCCACTTCTATTCTTTTAGTCACTGTACTGGTATTGAGCGTCAGAATAAGGTGTTTGGTAGGGATTTCCTCGTCATCTTTTTGGATCCTAAATCTATGCACGTTGATTACTTCTTTGTCTTTGAGACCTTCCTGCAGTTCCTCCTCTATCAAATTAAAGTCACTCTCACGGATTGTGTTCAGGGACCTATGGGCTGTAACGGAAACAGGAATTTCCCCTACTGCCACAATGTTCAGAAGTTTTGAGTGCTATACGTTGTTCTATACTCGGGGACACTTTTTCTTGGCAATGGAGCCAAAGCTACGGTGCCGACACGCATTATCTTCCTACGACGCTGAAAATAGTCCCTAGTTACATCAGCAGTTTCCTGCAAAATCGAACTGAAATCTGAAAGCTCCTTATTTGCGGTATATTTTTGTAACGGTATCAATTTTCCGAAATGAAGTTTTCAAGCCTAAAGCACTTTTCTTGGTTCCGCCTGGTTTTCTCGTCTCAAGTCTGTCGCGGGTTTTCGACATGCCCAGACGTTGCAGTCAAGATGGCGATTGCCGACTGTTCGGGTGGTTCCGGTTGTTGCGGCTCGTCCACTTCGCAAAGGTTGGAAGCGTTTTCATTAGACAGGATTCGAGTCAAGTTCAAGAAACGCTGGCTGTCGAAGCAAACGAAGGAAATGATGTGCAGCGTGTATGCAGGCATGAGGAATATA